>NC_079202.1:17695676-17786526 GCF_026745355.1 Beta vulgaris subsp. vulgaris
TATATGTATTATGTCTCAAATTGAAAGTTGTACATTAGAAACGCTTAGGAGTTGTGCTCACAACTGTAATCTCCATCCAAAAGAAGTTACTACTGAAAGTTTGTAATCTAAATAAGTTAGGAACACCCTAAATTTATTATTTAATTTCTTCGCCAATTATTATATATTGTAAAACTAAAGGCATTGTAAATTCCTCACTCTATACAATTTAATAATTTTTTTAAGGTAAAATAAAAATCCTTGCAAGGAAGGTAAAAAATTGTGAATCCCTCCCTACAAGGGAAGACACTCGATCCCAATATCTTTGGGATCGAAGGTAATGCTAACACAATTAGGCTATCATCTGCTGCTCCTATACAATTTAATATGTAGTATATAGAAGTAGATACCAACGATACCTATTTTTTGTTAAGAATTTATAAAGTTTGATACTATAAAATACTAAAACATCCTATTATTAGGGCTTATATGTACAACGTATCTAGAGATGGCCAACTGCGCGGGCCAATCCAGCCCAGCCCGCCTCTTGGGCCGTGTGGGTTGAGCCCGCGAAAAACCCGATCCAGCACAACTCGAACTGTGAAATTGGTCGGTGGATCGTGGGTCAAAATTTTTGAGCCAACCCACGAAAGTCCGCTACTAACACCGCCTAGTCCGGTCCACGAAAGCTGTCCAGCCCATCCCCATGAAACGGACCAGCCCAACATAAGTAATTATTCAATCAAATTGTGAATATTTTAATCAAATTGTATATGTTTTTATCAGATTGCATATATTATAATTTAATCAAATTCAAAAATAATAACATTATTCATTAATATTAATAAATATCTATATTATAATTAATATTAAAAGTTTTATGTAACAATATTAAAATAGTTTTCCTAATGTTGAAAATCACGTCTCGAAGGAACGGATAACACATTTATTTCCTCACTACATATATATTAGTCACCTTTGTCCAATCCATGTTTCCCCATTATGTTACCTTTTTCTCTTTCTTCCTAAATTTTCATATTAGGAACCACACTACCAAAAACTAAGCTATAATCATGTTAATCGTTGCAAAATATTTTTTCAAGGAAAATTAATTTCCAAAGTATTTCACATCCAACCTAATAAAGCCCTTATATATGTGGAAAGAATTATTGACAATATACATTATTGCAACACATACTTCCTCTTTTTTTTGCACCACATGACATTTTGTCACTATTTATCAACTAACTTTGATTAATTTCTCTGACCATTATATAAAATTAATATATAATGACAGTGGATCTTGTTAGATTCGTCTAAATACGAGCAAATAAAACATCAACTTTTTTTATAGTTTTTACTTATACCCTATTAGAGATCTTAATTACTCCAGTAGATAATAAAATGCGTGTATTAAAGAAATGTATGAAAAAGCGATAAAAAGCATAAAATACAACTACAAGAAATAGATAATAGTTAAGATTTAACTTGTAACTAACATTAATTCCAGTAGTCCTGAAACTATTAGATATATGAGCAAACCTAAGTTATGAAAATGTTATACTAGCATAAATCAAAGGTTATTTACTTCTTCTTGTTCACTCTTGGTTAGCTTAAATTCAGTGTTTTAACTATCCACGTTTTGTTTTTCTTTCTCTAAATGGTGTGCAGAGATAGAATTAAATCTGTAACATTAGCAAGGTTGCAAGGTGATACCTCTACTAAGAGGGTTGGCAAAAAATCAGGTTAAGGTTGAGATTTTCGACACCAAAAGTTAAATGGGACGACACAAATACGACCTGGAAGTTAAATAGGTGAGGTCAAGGTTGAATTTTCTAACAACAAACCAACCTAAATTGACCTGAAAATATAAAAGCCCAAAAAGAATTCCTTTAGGCCTAAAATACTAATTAGGCCCAAAATACCTACCTAGCAAACTTTGAGCCCAACCTTAAAATAAACCCTAACTTTATACATGAGAACAGGAATGGGTTACCGCAACCACTTTCTTCTCTGACTCTCTTATTTCCCTGTTTCCAGTTTTCCACTCTCACTCTCACACTCTATTCTTTCTTCTCTCAAAAAATCAAAATAAAATTAAGAGAAGATTGTACAACAACTCAGACAAACGTTAAGGTAATTTTCCTTCATTGTTGATTTCATTCTAGTAATTGCATGTATATTTTTGAAGTAATTACATGTTTATTTTTAAACTAATTATATCACTAAATTTATAGTAATTTTATGACTAATTTTAGAGTAATTGTATGACTAATTTTTGAGTAATTACTTATATAATTTTCAAGTACATATATGGCAAATTTTTGAGTTATTTTATGATTAATTAACTAATTATTGACCTTATGTCATATGAAATTTGGTGTGATTATTTTGGTGTGATCTGTTTTTTTTTTTTTTGTTCTGATTATTTTATCATTTTAAAAGTTACAGTGAAGGAATAAATGACTTCCAATTCTGCTGAACCAATTTGTCTCAACTCCAATGAAGAGATGGACTCTGCTTGTGTCAAAAACGAGCCTAAAGACAATAAAAAGGGTGTTGTACTGCTTACAGGTAAGAAACGTCCTCGTAGATTAACCTCTATTATGTTGGTGCACTTTTATTTCTTGGATGAACCTGATGAGAATGGAGATTTGATTTGTAAGTGTAAGAAATGTGGTACTACTTATAATGTTGATAGTAATAATGGAACTAGGAATTTATTGCGTCATATTAAGAGTTGCAAAATGAGAAAATATAGAGATATTGGCCAAATGCTTTAAGAGAAACATCCTCTTGTTTAGAGAATAGATTGGTGAAGTTTGATGCTGATGAATTTCGTGAATTGCTGGCTATGATAATTGTTAGACATGATCTTCCATTTCAATTTGTTGAGTATGAGGGTATTAGGATATGTTTTAGGTATTTTCAGTTAGTCACAATATCATTAAGGTTGATGTACTTAAGAAGTTTAAGAGGGAGTCCCAAAAATTGAAGTTTGAGTTGGGTGATGGTACTGGTAGAATTTCCTTAACTCTGATTGTTGGACTTCCATAACCACTGATGGTTATATTTCTCTGACATCTCACTATGTTGACAAATATTGGTGTTTGCAAAAAAGAATTCTGAAATTTATCTTACATGCGTCCTCCTCATACGGGAGTTCATTTATCTAACCATGTGTTTGCTTTAATGAAGAGTGGGAAATTCAAACGAAAATATTTTCTTTGACTTTAGATAATGCATCATCAAATGATGTGTTTGCTAAACATATTAAAGATGAACTTGACTTAGTTTGTAATGGTTTTTTTTTTTCATGTGAGATGTTGCGCACACATATTGAATTTAATAGTTCAAGATGGTTTAAAAGGAAATTGATGCTGTTGTGATTAAAGTGAGGGAGACCGTAAAATATTATAAGGGTTCTCAAGGAAGAAAATCGGAATTTTTAACTTGTGTGTCTCATGTTGAACTTGATTCTTCTAAAGGTTTAAAGCAAGATGTTTCCACTAGATGGAACTCGACCTAATTCATGCTAGAGAGAGTGTTGTGTACTATAAAAAGGCCTTAATCCATTTTAAAAAGATTGATGTCAATTATGTTCATTATCCAACTCTAGAAGAGTGGGATAGAGTTTATAAAATATGCAAGTTTCTAAAGGTTTTCAATGAAGCTACTCTTGCCTTTTCAGGGATCAATATTTTCTTCCCAGATGTACTAAAGTTAGATTGTTGCTAAAGCGTGAAATGAAAAGTAAGGATCATTTCCTAAGATTAATGGCTGCTAAGATGTATGAGAAATTTGATAAGTATTGGTCCACTTTTGGTACTTTCATGGTTGTTGCAATGGTGTTGGATTCACGTTATAAGTTGGAGTTTGTTGAGTGGGGCATCAAAAAGGTTAATGGTTTGACTCAAGAGCATGATGATGTCCTTGCACAAGTGGTTGATAAGGTGAGGGATCTATATGAGGCATATGCTGCCGTTTGTACTTCAAGTACTATAATGTTGTTGCTGGTTCGAAGGTTCAACCCATCAAAAAACGAGATTTTGACGAACTCATGGATGTAAGTTTAATTATCTAAGTAATAAGTATTATGTTGTTGCTTTTTCTAGGCTTACTTTAACTTCAATAGCTCTGTATTATGTATTTCTGTACTAGGTTTTTAACTTTTGTATTCTGTATCCTGGCCTTACTTTAACTTCAATAACTCTGTATTTTGTATCAGTATATTGTGGGCTTACTTTAACTACTTTTTTCTCGGCTTACTTTAACTTCTTTTTCTGGACTTTACTTTAACTTCCTTAGATCTATATTCTGTATTTGTATTTTGTGCTTACTTTAACTTCTTTTTCAAACTTCTATTGATTTTAATACAAAATACGTTTATTGTTGTTAACATGAGCAGGAAGTTAACATGAGCAATAAGTTAATATGTTTATATGAGCAGTGGACCATCTAATGTTTATATAAGCAATAAAGTAATTTGTTATCTAAGTATTATCTAAGTTTATATGATTTAAATTCAGTTTATATAAGCTAATTTCAGTTTAGATATTTTAAGTATTATGTAAGTTAGTTATCTAAATGTAATTTCATTTTTGTATCCTTGACTGTGACAGGCCCGCGACCCATGTAGCAGACAGCGGGTCGGGCCTCGAGTGGGCTCGTGTCAGGCCGGGCCCAAATCGTGCCGGCCTGGCCCGATCCATGCCCACCTCTATCATTATCAACCCCGTAGTATGTATGACGTACTCCTGTTGACCCAAGGACACCACTTGTGCCCTCCACAAACATTACATTTAAATTAATTACTAAAATAAAAAGATTTTAAATTATTTTATTTCTAGGGTAAAAAGATTTTACTACTACAAACAAGGAGCCATAATCAACTACTCGTGCTGAAATTTCTAAAGATGAGAATGGGGGCCAACCTTTACTGTGTAAGAAAAGAAATCTAACGTGATAAATGATAAGGATGGGGGACCAAATTTCCAAGAAACTATGGCAGACACACACATTTGGCTTTGTTCTTAGATATTTTTGTTAAACTTATCCAAAATTGAATTATTATGCATTTAGGTGGAATTTAGCGGCAATTTGCTGTGCTAGTGCGGTGACTGTTACTATATATTTGGTGGGATGTCATCTCATTCTAATCACTTAAAGCACCTCACCCTCTTAGTCTCTTTTCTTGCTTCAATATCATACTACTATTCCAACATCTCTTATCTCTCCTCCTCTTTTCATGGATCCGACTAAGGTTTGCTATTTGTTAAACTCAACTGTTTATTTCTACATAGATTTTGCTAAAATACTTATTAATATTGTACCCCCAAATAAAAATATTATTGGTAAAGTTTTGAAAATTTGGCCAAATTTGATCTGGGTTTGATCTTCTGCAGTATCGCCCGGCAAGTGCTTACAATTCCCCGTACTTAACCAACAATAATGGTACACCTGTTTGGAACGATAACTCTTCGTTAACTGTTGGCCCCAGAGGTATACCTATTGTTTTTTTTTAATTCGTCAATCCGACTCGACAGATGTTTTTTTCTTTGTTATCTTAGTTTTGGTACCCGCCGGTTTATGGTTGGCTATGTAGGATGGACATGGACATGGCTAGGAGTTTTAGGATTTTGAAAATGGAGACATTTTTGAAAAATGGAACTTCAAGTGTAAACTTGAGTTATTTTAGTGTTACCCTAACATATAACATATAAGGTTTATGGACTGTGAATAATATGGAAAGGACACAAATGATTTGTCTGATTTAGTAATATTTTAAGTTCTATTAGATTCGAAAAAATACGATTTTGATGTATGCAACTAATTTAATGTTAACAATAAGTGCTATATTTCTAAAGAAAATGGTATTATCGTTTAGGAACTTGTGACACCATCATGGGTCAATTGTTGTGCATGTTAAAGAACTAACATGGTGTTGATACGAAAACAATAAACAGGTCCCATTCTGTTGGAAGATTATCATTTGATAGAAAAGATAGCAACTTGGACCCATGAGCGTATACCTGAACGTGTTGTACATGCTAGGGGAGCAAGTGCTAAGGGGTTTTTTGAAGTTACCCATGACATTGCACATCTTACGTGTGCTGATTTCCTACGTTCCCCCGGTGTTCAGACGCCAGTTATTGTTCGGTTTTCAACTGTTATTCATGAACGTGGTAGTCCGGAAACACTCAGAGATCCTCGTGGTTTCGCTGTTAAGTTCTATACTAGAGAGGTATTTTATATTATCAATCGTTAAAGTTTTAATTTTTTTTTTGATAGGTGATATTTTCTTGTACGTAAAGACTATCAAATGGTGATCTAACACAATAATAAGAAAAGAATATCATCGAACTAATTTTATGCAAAAATAAGTATAGCTAGGTGTGCTCGATTTTTATTTTTCTCTTTTTTCGCATTTTGTTTCAATAATGTCACGTGGTAGTCTACTAGATGAGCAATTCTATCACCATCCTTAAAATTTGGTATAGATTTGTTTTCTTAATGATTAAGGATAATTAATTCTTTTCATACGTTGAAGCTGTAAATTGATAATGCTCACCGAAAATAACAATTATATTAATAAATATTAAGCCGCTCGACCGGGGCATTCCTTAGACCGCTCTGCCTGGACCGGAATTTTTCCGGTCCGCTCTGTCTGGATCGGAATTTTTCCGGTCCGGTCCGGTCCGGTCCTGGACCTCTTGGACTGGAATTTATTTTTCCAAAAAAATCTTTTTTTTATTTTATTTAAATATGTTTTATAAATTATATATATCAAAAATTAATAATTTTAATAATAATAACCCTAAAAGAATAAATAGTAGCTTTTTTTAGCTTCTAATTTTATACCTTTTAAATTACTTATTTTAACATATAAATTTGTTATATCTAAAATAATAAAAATTCTAGTCCAACCGGTCCGGACAGGAATTTTCCGGATTTGGACCGGAATCATGATATTCGGCGGATCTGGGACCGGACCGAAGATTCCGGTCTGGTCCAAATTTCGGTGCGGACCGGTTTGTGAACACCCCTAATTACTATAACTCTATAACAAAAGATTGATTATCTGCTAGCTGAAATCAGATTGCTCTTCTTTTGATATTAATATCACCACCTGGATTAATTCTCTAAACCGAACATATTGCAGGGTAACTTTGATATAGTTGGAAACAACTTCCCAGTGTTTTTCACCCGTGATGCAATGCAATTTTTTGATCTAGTCCGAGCATTCAAACCCAACCCAAAATCCCACATCCAAGAAAGTTGGAGGTACATGGATTTCTGTTCGTACCTCCCAGAGTCTCTCAACACCTTCTCATTCTTCTTCGACGACGTTGGTATCCCTCTAAACTACCGTCACATGAACGGTTCCGGTGTCCACACCTTCACCCTTATCAACAAAGCCGGCAAAGTAACATACGTGAAATTCCATTGGCGCCCAACTTGCGGTGAAAAGAATTTGCTCGAGGAAGAAGCCATTCGAGTTGGAGGTGAAAACCACAGCCACGCGACTCAAGACCTTTACGAGTCGATTGCATCGGGTAACTTCCCAGAATGGAAGCTTTACATTCAGACTATGGATCCGAATGATGAGGATAAGTTCGATTTCGATCCACTTGATATGACTAAAACATGGCCTGAAGATATCTTGCCCTTACAACCTGTAGGACGTCTTGTGTTGAACAAGAATGTTGACAACTTTTTTACTGAAAATGAGCAACTGGCTTTTGATCCAGCCCATGTTGTTCCTGGGATTTATTTCTCTAATGATAAGATGCTTCAAGCGCGTACTTTTGCGTATGCTGATACACATAGATATCGTTTGGGTATCAACTACTTGCAGCTTCCTGTTAATGCTCCTAAGTGCCCGCATACTAATATGCATCGTGATGGTGCTATGAACATGGTGCACAGGGATGAAGAGGTATGTATCGTCCTTACCTGAATTTACTTATTTTACTTATTAACCAAAAAAAAAAACACTTGATGTACTAACTTGTTTGAATTTATCCGAATGTTGTTTCATTTTGTCAGAAAGTATTGGACACTTTTAGGCGTTTACCTAATCTCGTTTAATTTGTTACTAGGCCTTGCCAACCATAATGATTTTAGAGCATTTTTTCATCAAAGTTATTAATTCTAAATTGCTTAGTATAACTTATCATCTTAAACGATCTAAACTTATTTGTCATGAAATAAATAATGATAAATTGATGAGAGCACATATGAATAATATGTCATAGTCACATGCATATTAATGAAATTATAGAATATACGAATAAAAAGGACAATATAGTTAATACTTATGTGACACGTATAAGATATAAGTAGGTGATTTTAGGTCCTTGCTTGCAATTTGTTAAAAGTTAAAGCTACTTGCTTTGTTATTGAAGTAGAAAAGTGGTTGTAGTTTGGCAAAATCAAGTAGCTCCACAAAGCAAGTAGCTTTGTTTAATTTTTTATAGGCCCTACTTATATCTTTCCATCTCGATCACTTTCTAATTTTCATAAGTAAACAACAAGTGGGACCTACAAAAATTACAAGTGGTTGTAGCTTTTTATTGGGAGAAGTTGTAGCTTGAAAATGTTGTAGTTTGGAAATCTTATGTGGCACACAACACTACAAGTGATTGTAGCTTACCATTGTAGATACTCTTAGGAAACTTTTGTATGTATATAAATGGTTTATTTTGTTAACTCATGAATTGAAGTATATATGATTGTCAGATTGACTATTTCCCATCAAGGTTTGATCCTCTTCGTGAAGCTGAAAGATTCCCTATTCCAACAGCAATCATCCATGGAAGGCGTGAAAAGGTGAGCTTTAGTTCTCGCTTAATTTACTTGCTATTTTGGCTTGTACACTAAATTTTCATTGTATTAGCTATTTTGCAAGTCTTCGGAAAAGTCTATGTAGCTTATATTGTTTAGCTAATTGTTTTATTTGATAAAATTGGAAGAAATTATTTGTTGTTGTATTCATTTTTTGGAGTAAAAATTTTGTTTAAAATCTAAATTTATGACTCAATAGTATTATAATATTAAATGATACATACAAATAGATAATTGTCCTTTACTAACTTTTCAAGTAAGCGCGCAAGGCCGACACGTAATTGGTTAGATAGGGTAAATATTTTAGGTACTTAGAAGTATATATTGAGAAAGTATATACTCCCATAATCGGTATGGGATAATTTTTCTCATACCATTTACTTGATATGATTAGATATAGTTCAGATATATTCTAATAGCTAACTGATATAATAAGATATTGTTAAGATACTCCCTCCGTTTCCTAAAGATCTTCCCTCTTTCCGTTTAAGTGCGTTTCCAAAAGATCTTCCCTCTTTTACTTTATTCCTTATTTGGAATTTTTTTCCCTTTTTACTCTATCATGTCCCTATCATATGGTACACCATTACATTATTAATTCAATTTTACTCTCTTTCGCTCTCCTAATTTAACCCTTTTTTATTTGTTTATTTATCTTAACCTGTTTATCTCTCCTACTTTACTCATCCCACACCCCACACAAGTGGATTCTCCTTGGTATTGGTAGGAACAGTAACAAGGGAGATGTTTAGGAAGCGGAGGGAGTATGATATAAGATTTCAAATTAAATAACAAGCCTAAAAAAATATGAAAAAAAAATTATAATTTTTCAATATTACTTTTGTCATAATAATTACATGAATGTTATGATATTTGCCCATACCAAATATGGGAATACCATTGGTCGAAGTACATTTGTTGCTCCATGATTGATTTTTGGACTTGAGAAAGACGGCACACTGTATTCTGCAAAGTAACCTTTTTTTTTCCTTTTTTTTTTTTCTTTTTCCTTTTTCTTTAATGCAGCAAATCATTCCAAAGGAAAACAACTTCAAGGAGCCGGGAGTGAGATACCGATCATGGGACCCAGCAAGGTGAGTCTTAGTGATCTCTTTCTCTGCAAAATAAGTCCAAGTTATAGTGGAACTAAAACAGGCACAATCACAAAATATGTAATTTTGTTTTCTTAGGATTGAAGTTCTTGTTTATATATATCTAATGAAATCTAAAAACAAACCCAATAGTTTTTTCTAAGAGCTCCTGTTATAGCTCATTATTGAAGTTGCTTTAAAAGATCACATGTTTGGTTTTTCTAAAAATTTCACTTTCAAATACTATTACAAAAAAATGTTCTCACGTCAGTTTTCGACATTTTCCTTATATTGTTTTTTTCTGGGGACACAGCTGTGCTCTTCCATCTGTGACCATCTGTGTCCATCTGTGTTTTTACCCTGTATAATTATTTTTGTACCACTCAAGGATTTGTATGCAACGGATGTAATTTATTGTTGCACATATGCATAAAGTACCAAGCATCCTTGAGTCTGGTTTTTTTATCTCCCACATGAAAGACCAACGTTTTAATCTTGATGAAAGCTAAAATTTCAAAAAAAAATATTAAAATAATCGGTCTAATTTTAACTTACAAGACAAACTCAAATTTCAATATTATTGTTAGGTGGGGAGGGAGTTGGCTTGTTAGGCCTCTGGGTGAGTAACCATGTGCATGAACAGCCTAGAAAATATTCACTGTATCACGCGGTTCCTGAAAAGGGCCCTAAAAATTGAATAACTATCGTATTACTCAATTACTCATGTTATTTTAAGAATGTAGTGAATCTAACAACATATTCTAACCAATGTCAAAAAAAGGTAATTGTTCATGATATATCCGGGTGTATGATAAAATTTATATGCAACATAACCTTTCACTCTACTTTTATAGGCAGGACAGATTTGTTGGAAGATTTGTGAAGGCTTTATCAGATCCTCGCCTTACCTATGAGATCCGTAGCATTTGGGTTTCATACTTGACTCAGGTAATTAAGTTTGTGAATTTTTTTTTTTTATATATATCAACGAAATTTGCATTAATTAAAAACGTGAAATACAACCTATGTTTGTGGTTACACTTTGGCAAATTAAAAGTTTTCGAGGAATAAATTTTAGAACAAAGTAGGACAAATAGTATACAGCTATGACGCATGGGTACGTCTTCTTTGGACCGAATCCCGTACCGAGGATGGAACGGGTACGCCCCCAAAAACATCCCCAAAACGAACTGGGGCAGGTGGGGACGCTGGCCTGATATGGGTACGCCTTGGCTGTAAAGGGTAGAAGTCTTGTGGACAGGTTTAAGAGGCTACGAGACGGCCCCAAGCAGTTTCTCTCTTTCTTCATTTTCTTCACCTTCATTCTTCTCCCTTCATTTTTTTTCTTCTCTTTCTCTGCCATTAGAAACCTTCAGTATACTCTTTATAAAAGTATTCTTAGAGAAGAATCCTTTGAAAATACTTATACACGCACCTTAGATTATTACTTGTTCACCTTAGATGATTGTGAATTTGTGATAGCAATTAGATTACGGGTAATACACAATTAATCGTAGAAGATCAAACGTGTGTATTGATTCCAATTAGTGTTAATGGATGCAAAGACAGATAAAGAAATCACCAAACAAAAAATGCTCATATAACAATGTATTAGCAAGAATTCCGTACCGGGGCACTTGAAATATCAGATAACATCCCACACACACAATTTGTTAGCAAGAGTTCCATACTGGGGCACTGGAAATGTCAGATGACAACATTCCGACACTTAACCGAAATTGAACATTAATGCAAACTTTTAATCTATCATCTGTTTAATGCTCCACGTAGATAAATCCATTAACTAATCTTATTTGTACTTACAGGCTGACAAATCTCTGGGTATGAAAGTGGCAAGTAGACTCAATATAAGACCAACCATGTGAAGACTGACTGTGAATTACTACTAATATTATGATCCGCAAGAGCTTCCGAACCATATAATAAGCGGAAGTAAAGGTCAAGCTACTACTGCTGGTGTCACAAAGTTGCAATATAATGGACGTATGTAAAGAAGATTCGTCGTTACCTTTGTATTTGCTTGAATTTCTTTCACTTTGTAACCTGTCGTTATATATGTTTGTGAACGATTGTAGCAACTTATGTTCATGCGACTTTCTTGAAAGTTCGTTGGTTTGTTAATGTTGTATTACTATTTGTATCAATCGGAACATTCCTATTAGGCATGATATAAACATATATGCATCCTTTTCTCCTAAATAGTTCCTCTTTTTCTTAACAGATGCATTATATTGACTGCTACACTTGTTGATGTACAACTTTGACCATCAATATCTTGTATTATACTACTTTCGTTGTATAATATGTGCACTATTTGCTTTTCAACGTATTCCAACCCACTTCTTTGGACGTTAATAACTCTAATTACGCATAAGTAAAAATATAATAAGATTTCACTTGATTATGTTTTTTAATTTGTTATATAATAGTGAGAGAAATAATTCAAATTTGGTTGATGAATAGTGTCCAAATGAGAGATAGTGTGCGTTTTGTGAAATTTATGTTGTTTATTATTAAAATTATAAAGATATAATATTTTGAAAATATATTTTAAGATTAACCCAACAACAATTATGTTGATGACATTTAATATGTTCAAAGTTGAATTCTCGATAGTGTAACAAGTAAATTTCTCCAGAGCATCCTTGTAGTTAGTAGGTTTCTTCAGATTCTAAAATCGTTGTTTCATAACCTTCTATCAAAATGAAATCAATATATCTATTTAATGGAATGATGGTCCTACTAGACCTTCATTGGGGAGCAATAGAAGACGTTTCGTTGCAAATAAGCTTAGAAGATTCGCATGGATCAACTCTAAGTGGGACGGTAAGAGGTTCGTGAATGTATAATATACCACCTCCCTAGCATTTTCATGTTGGGCCCTTTCTGAAGAGTTGTGAACCTCATCCGTTTGTTGTCTTTTTGGAACAAACTCTTTCCCAGACAGACATCATTGTGAGGAACAAGCACTTTGTTATGGCTCTGGTTGTAGAAGTAGTATCCTTTCTTCTTTTTTGGAAATCCCACAAAAAGACACTTATCTAATTTGGGCGATACTTTATCAGATTGTAAACGTTTTACATAAACTTCACAACGCTAACCTTTAGAAAAGACAATTTAGGAGCAAATCCATTCCATATCTCAAATGGTGTTTTTTCCACTGCTTTGGATGGAGCCTTGTGAAGTGTGAATGTTATTGTTTCTAGCGCATATCCCGAGAATGAAATGGGGAGATCGATCAACAAGACTCATCATTGATCGAACCATATCTAATAGGGTTTGATTCATCCTTTTAAAAACACCATTTAATTGTGGTATTTCAGATGGAGTCCATTGTGGAAGTTTTCGACAATCCTTCAAATGATCCCCAAATTTTTGAGTTAGATATTCGCCACCACGATGGGATTGTAGTGCCTTAATTTTCTTCCCAAGTTAGTTTTGTAATTCATTTAGGAATCCTTTGAACTTTTACAGGATTTCGACTTATGTCGCATGAGGTAAACATATCGACATATCTGCTTACATCATCGATTAAAGTTATGAAGTAACTATACCCTTCCCTGGACAATATACTCATAGGTCCACACACGTCATTATGTATGAGAGCCAATAGGTCATTGTCCCTCTCATTTGAACCAATGAAAGGAGAATTTGTCATCTTCCCCATCAAGCAAAACTCAACAAGTATCAATAGATTTGAGAATTCCATCTTTATGAAGTTTGTCAATGCCTTTTCAACTTATGTGGCGTAATCAACAATGCCATAGGTATGTAGGGTTGGATTCATTTGCTTTATGTTTCTTGTTGTCTATGTTATAAATTTGAGTTTCTAAGTTTAAAACATACAAATCATTGGATTGAGACAGAGAATATATCATTCAAATAAGCAGAATGACGATTAATCTTGATATTAAATAAAAAAAACCTTCCAAATCCAACATCGAAATTGAAACAACATTCTAGGTAGTAGCTGGAACATAATAATAATTATGAAGTTCTAAAATTAAACAAGAAGGCAAAAGTAGACTACAATCTCCCACAACCAAAGCAACAACACGTCCACTATTACCAATGCGGAGGTCCACTTCTCCTTTGCTCAACGTCCTACTTCTTAGTACCTGCACATTACAGATAATGTGAGATCCACACGAAGTATCAAATACCTGTGAAGTATAAGTAGACAAGTTATCTTTTATAACATAAATACTTGAAGTTGAAGCGCCAGACTACTTGTCCTCCATATATTTCGGGCAGTTTCGCTTCCAATAGCCTATTTTATTTTATTACAGTAGAAGTACTCATGCAGCGTTGCTACCTTTTCCTTAGGCGTGACCTTTGGCTTTTTAGAGGCATCAGATTTGGCAACAACTTTTCCCTTTCCCTTTTACTTGTTCGAATCGTTTGCTTCTTAAACCCATTGCCCTTTCGAACCATGAGAATATCCTTGTGCTCTTCTTGCTCATTTGGCATGCTCCTTTCGGTATGAACTAACACACCATGCAACTCTTTCATAGCAGTTCCCACCTTGCATATACAAATACAAATTAAGATGAAAATTCTTGTATGCAATAGTCAATGAATTAATAATGATATCAATTGCAAGCTCTTGGAGATAAGAGAAGCCTAGCTTGGCCATATGATGAAAATGTCCAATCAAATTGAACACATGTGGCCCAACAAGCTTGCGTTTCACCAACTTACACTCCAGAATCCTGCAGTTCGCCTCGAACCTTTCCAACCTCACATGTTTCTGAAACATTGATTTAAACTGTTTGATTATTGAGTAGGCATCCATCCCATCAAAACATATTTGAAATCCAGATCCACACAAAGCAAGCATATAAGACATGTGACAGGCACAAAATTGTCTATGATTGTCTACCTTGTTGCCCTTTTAGACTACCGAGCAGTCCCGGGAATAGGAGTGTCAACAACACTTTCTTTTCCCTCATCTCTGAGAACAATTCTCAAATTTCTTTCTCAAACTGGGAAATTCTCATCATTTAAATTTTCCTTATCATGGAAACCACGCAAGTTAAAGACATAGTTGTTGTTGTTCTTGTTGTTACTAGACATGATTGCTACAACATGTGATATAGCAAGAACTTTATTAATTGTTTATCAATGATAAAAATTAAACAAATTTAATAACTACTAAACCTTATTCAAAATAAATGTCCTCGTTAAATAAAGTAATAACCAAATTCCCTCGCACTACAATCAAACGAACTATGACCTTGCCTTTAGTTAATAATGATTGAGGTATGTACAATTTACTAACTATAACTTCTTATATAACTCTTGGTAGATAGACAACAACTCCTTGTTAATTTTCTATCTCTTAGCTTCAAAACCCAAAATTAAATCTTTTGATAGTCTTGTTGAGTTAAACTCAAAATTAACATGTAAGTTTTAAAAACCTAATCCAATGTCCCGGATAAAATGAGCAACACCTTACTGTGGCAGAACCTATTAGTCACTATCTAAGGATTCATAAGTGTTATTTGGAAAAGCAAGTAAACTCAATGTTACATGTTGGGGACCTAAGTTTACTATATTGGTTAATTAAAAATGAACACATAACATAAATAACAATACATATAAACTTAAGCAAGAGTTTGAACATAATTTATGCATAAATAAATATAAGCATAATTAAAAATGATCCTAGTATGGTCCCTAAACCTAAACTAATTTTCATGAATCTTTATGGATCTCCATCCTTGATTCTCCACAGAATTTCATTATTGATTACATAAAAAATTTATAAACTAAATAACTGAAATTTTAATAACCAATACCGATGCAGACGATATGCATATCTTTAATTTACAAAAAAATTAACAATACACATATCGTAATTTCTATCCTAGTTTCGGACCATACTAGTCACAACATGCAAAACATAATATCAGACATATTATATTAAATATCCATACATTTATAATATCAAAATAAAAAAAAATTACTCAATAACAGTTAATGAGTATATAAAACATGCGCTTTTATATCTTAACAGTTAATAAGTAAGCATGTCAACTTAGTTAAACTAAACAAATTTTAGAAATAACTAAAAGAATAACTCTTTATTATTTTCATTCAATTAGGACTTAAACATGCCATCAATCAAATTAACTATTATTTTTCATTATTAGAATTATTATGATGCTCAATTATTAGAAAAGCAGTTTTTTTTAAATAAAAAACTAATGTCGCGACAAGATTGCAGTAACAAATTTCTCAAAATTTAATTAATAACGTGCTAACAGACTCACGATATGTAACCACAAGAAAACCAGAACACCCACGCCCTTCCCTGAAAATCAGCCAACAAATTGCCAAATCATGCACAGCTAACCAATTGCAAGATCTTCAACAATTTGAAGATCTATCACGATAACCTTCCTCACCAATTTAATTGCTAAGCAGCACGAAGCCATCTAGCATAAAGCTAGTCAGCTACACAGCGCAACAAGGCTGCCCCATTACTAGTTGTGACAGGTGCTTCACATGCGGCAACCGCCACCGCGGTAAGGCAAAAGCCCAACCGCCACAAAGCTGTCCTCTCTACCCGTGCACAACTCCAACACAAACTGTCGTGGCAGCATCAGGAAAATGCGTCAACTAGCCATGGTTGCCTAAAATCTTTTAAAATAACGTTAATCTAGAAAAATATTGTATATAAGAGTTGCCTATTATAAAGTAGAACAATCTAGAATAGGAAAAAGATGAGACAAGGAAAATAATAATCTAGATAAACCTAGTGTAAGTTAACAATGTGAGAAGAAGCTAGGAAATTCTGGAATATGTATGAAAATACAAGTCGGTGGGGAACCGACATACAATGCATATATAAGCATGTATTGAGTTGAGAGTATGTAATGAAAAAATGAGTAAAGATATCATTTGTCAACTATCCAATTAAAATAAAGTATCCTTATATTGTTTTCCTCTTTTCCAACAACAACAATTTACTAACCTAAATCAAGTGTTCAACAAAATTCCCACTATGCTTCCGCCTAATTTCCATCAGTGGTATCAGAGCCAAAATTTCCAAAGCCTCACAACTTTAGCCAAAATACATTTAACCCCAACACAACATAAATAATAATGGCACTCAACAACCCAATTTTCCCAATACCAATTTTCGGCGGAGAAAATTATGATTTTTGGAAAATTAAAATGAAGATATTACTTAAATCTCATGGGTTGTGGAGTTTCGCCAATAAAAGGATATATGGAGTACGAAGACGAGAGTACCCTAACCGGAACTCAAAAAAAGTAGCTCGAGGGTGAAAGGATGAAAGATGCTAAGGCATTATATCTAATAAAAAATGCTTTCACAGACATAACATTTCCAAGAATTTTAAGAGCCAATACGGCAAAGGACGCTTGGGAGATCGTGCAACGAGAATTTCATGGAGATAACAAGGTAACAAGTATCAAACTCTAGTCTCTAAGAAGAGAATTTGAAAACTTAAAAATGAAAGAAGGGGAATTAATTAAAGATTATTTTTCAAAGGTAATAGAAATAGTGAACCAAATGAAATCATATGGAGAAGAAATTTCATATGAAAAAATCATGAAGAAGGTTTTATTAAGTTTAACTGAAAAATATAATAACATTGTTGCTATTATTGAAGAAACAAAAGATATATAAAAAATTTAGGTGTAGCAACTTATGGGATCTTTGGAGTCCCATGAAAAAAGAAAAATAGGCATATTGATGAAGAAATAATCGAGACTGCTCTTGCAGCAAAATATAAGAAAATGCCCAAGAAAAATTTTGGGGATGAAGACGAAGAGAAATCATTGAAAGGTATCAATCAAAAACTATCCTGCAATATTTGCAAAACAAGTAACCATGATACTGCTGATTGTTGGCGCAAAGGAAAGCCACAATATTGGGAGTGCAAAAGGTTTGGTCATGTAGGAAAGCATTGCAAGACCAAGAAAAATAATGAGATTGCCAATTTTGGCGAATAAAATCAAGAAGAAAATTTATTTTCAAGTTTGCTAATGACATAAACATTAGCGGGTTGGGTTGGTGACATGAGCACCAACAACAAAAGAAAATTTGGAGAAAAAAATATTTTGGATGATGGGTCGTGACACGAGTATCAGTAAAATAATTGGTAACATAAGTGCCAATGAGAAGATCAGAAAAATCGAAAAACTCATTGACAAGATCAAGGTTGGAAACATGAGTGCCAACATGGGAACTTAAAAGTACATATCCTCCAGTGGTTGGTGACAAGTGCATCAACAAGATTTTTCTTTGATGAATTTTGGAGTACAAGATTTTCAAATTAAGAGGGAGTGTTATAAAATGTTAATCTAGAAAAATCTTGTATATATAAGTTTCCTAGTATAAAGTAGAACAATCTCAAATTAGGATAAGATGTGACAAGGAAAATAATAATCTAGATAAACTTAGTGTAATTTAACAAAGTGAGAAGAAGCTAAGAAATTCAGGAATATGTATGAAAATACAAATCGGTGGACAACCGACATACAATGCCTATATAAGCATGTATTGAGTTGGGAGCATGTAATGAAAAAATGAAGAAAGATATCATTTGTCAACTATCCAATTAAAGTAAAGTATCCTCATATTTCTTCCTCTTTTTCAACGACAACAATTAACTAACCAAAATCAAGTGTTCAACAAAATTCCCACTATGCTTCCACCTAATTTTCATCAGTGGTATCAGAGCCAGAATTTCCAAAACCTCACTACTTTAGCCAAAATATATTTAACCCAAACACAACATAAATCATAATGGCACTGAACAACCCCGCTTTCCCAATAACAATTTTCGGGAGAGAAAATTATGATTTTTGGATAATTAAAATGAAGACATTATTTAAATCTTATGGGTTGTGAAGTTATGTAGATAAACAATATATAGAGTACGAAAACCAGAGTACCCTAACTGAAAGTAAAAAAAAGCAGCTCGAGGGAGAAAGGATGAAGGATGCTAAGACATTATATCTAATACAAAATGCGGACATAGATATAATATTTTCAAGAATTTTAACAGCCAATACGACAAAGGATTGGGAGATTCTGCAACAAGAATTTCATGGAGATAGCAAGGTGAGAAGTATCAAACTCCAGTCTCTAAGAAGGAAATTAATGAAAGATTATTTTTCAAAGGTAATAGAAATAGTGAACCAAATGAAATCATATGGAGAAGAAATTTCAAATGAAAATATTATGAAGAAGGTTTTATTAAGTTTAACAGAAAAATATAATAACATTGTTGCTATTATTAAAGAAACAAAAGATATATCAAAAATTACGGTGGAGCAACTTATGGGATCTTTGGAGTCCAATGAACAAAGGAAAAATAGGCATATTGATGAAGAAATAATCGAGATTGCTCTTGCAGCAAAATTTAAGAAAGTGCCCAAGAAAAATTTTGGGGATGAAGACAAAGAGAAATCATTGAATGGTATGAATCAAAAACTATCCCGCAATATTTGGAAAACGACTAACCATGATTTTGCAGATTGTTGGCACAAAGGAAAGCCACAATGCTGGGAGTGCAAAAGGTTTGGTCATGTAGATTTGTGGGACCAAGAAAAATAATGAGATTTCCAATTTTGGCGAAAAAAATCAAGAAGAAATTTTATTTTGAAGTTTGCTAATGACATGAACATTAGCGGGTTGGGTTGGTGACATGACCACCAACAACAAAAGAAAATTTGGAGAAAAAAATATTTTGCATGAGGGCTGATGATACTAGCATTAGTAAAATAATTGGTAACATGAGTGCCAATGAGAAGATCAGAAAAATCGAAAAAGTCATTAACAAGATCAAGGTTGGTATCAGGAGTGCCAACACGGGAACTTAAAAGTACATATCCTTCGGTGGTTGGTGACAAGTGCATCAACAGGATTTTTCTTTGAAGAATTTTTGGAGTACAAGATTTTTCAGATTAAGAGTGAGTGTTAAAATAATGTTAATCTAGAAAAATATTGTATATATAAGTTTCCTAGGATAAAGTAGAACAATCTAGAATTAGAAAAAAATGAGATAAGGAAAATAATAATCTAGATATACCTAGTATAAGTTAACAATGTGAGAAGAAGCTATGAAATTCTGGAATATGTATGGAAAATAAAAGTCGGTGGACAACCGACATACAATGCCTATATAAGCATGTATTGAGTTGGGAGCATGTAATGAAAAAATGAAGAAAGATATCATTTGTCAACTATCAAATTAAAATAAAGTATCCTCTTATTTCTTTCTGTTTTCCAACAACAACAATTAACTAACCAAAAACAAGTGTTCAACAAAATTCCCACTATGCTTCGCCTTATTTCCATCAGTGGTATCAGAGCCAAAATTTCAAAAGCCTCACTACTTTCGCCAAAATACATTTAACCAAACACAACATAAATTATAATGGCACTCAACAACCTAATTTTCCCAATACCAATTTTCGGGGGAGAAAATTATGCTTTTTGGAAAACTAAAATGAAGATATTACTTAAATCTCATGGGTTGTGGAGTTATGTCGATAAAGGATATATGGAGTACAAAGACGAGAGTACCCTAACCAAAGCTTAAAAAAAGCAGCTTGAGGGTCAAAGGGTGAAGGATGCTAAGGCAATATATCTAAAACAAAATGCTGTCACAGAAATAATCTTTTCAAGAATTATAAGAGCTAATACAGCAAAGGAGGCTTGGGAGATCCTGCAACAAGAATTTCATGGAGATACCAAGGTGAGAAGTATCAAACTCCATTCTCTAAGAAGAGAATTTGAAAACTTAAAAATGAAAGAAGGGGAATTAATGAAATATTATTTTTCAGAGGTAATAGAAATGGTGAACCAAATGAAATCATATGGAGAAGAAATTTCAGATAAAAAAACAGTGAAGAAGGTTTCATTAAGTTTAACAGAAAAATATAATAACATTATTGCTATTATTGAAGAAACAAATAATATATCAAAAATTATGTTGGAGCAACTTATGAGATCTTTGGAGTCCCATTAACAAAAGAAAAATAGGAATATTAATGATGAAATAATCGAGATTGCTCTTGCAGGGAAATTTAAGAAAATGCCCAAGAACATTTTTGGGGATGAAGACGAAGAGAAATCATTGAAAGGTAAGAATCAAAAACTATCCTGCAATATTTGCCAAACGACTAACCATGATACTGTAGATTGTTGGCACAAAGGAAAGCCACAGTGTTGGGAGTGCAAAAGGTTTGGTCATGTAGGAAAGAATTGCAGGACCAAGAAAAATAATGAGATTTCCAATTTTTGCGAAGAAAATCAAGAAGAAATTTTATTTTGAAGTTTGCTAATCACATGAACATTAGCGGGTTGGGTTGGTGGCATGAGCATCAACAACAAAAGGAAATTTGGGGAAAAAAATATTTTGGATGATGGATAGTGACACGAGTATAAGTAAAATAATTGGTAACATGAGTGCCAAGGAGAAGATCATAAAAATCGAAAAAAGTCATTGAAAAGATCAAGGTTGGTAACATGAGTGCCAAAACGAGAACTTAAAAGTACATATCCTCTGGTGGTTGGTGACAAGTGCATCAACAAGATTTTTCGTTGAAGAATTTTTGGAGTACAAGATTTTTCAGATTAATAGGCAGTGTTAAAATAATGTTAATCTAGAAAAATCTTGTAGATTTTAGTTTCCTAGGATAAAGTAGAACAATCTAGAATTGGAAAAAGATGAGACAAGTAAAATAATAATCTAGATAAACCTAATGTAATTTAACAATGTGAGAAGAAGCTAGGAAATTCTAGAATATATATGAAAATACAAGTCGGCGGACAACCGACATACAATGGCTATATAAGCATGTATTGAGTTAGGAGCATGTAATGAAAAAATGAAGAAAGATACCATTTTTCAACTATCCAATTAAAATAAAGTATCCTCATATTTCTTCCTCTTTTCCAACAACAACAATTAACTAACTAAAATCAAGTGTTCAACAAAATTCCCACTATACTTCCGCCTAATTTCCATCAAAATCTCTTATCTATTTTATGCAACAATTACATGAATTTTAACTTAATTTCATTGTGTGAATTTATTTGTAATTAGGTTATGAAATTTTTTGGGCTAAAATTTCGAATTAACAAACATTCGGTTCATAAATGGGCATATCGATTAATTTTATTTAACAGATCAAAATATGAATTTCAATGTTATTATTTCCATTTTATACCTAATCTTAATAAGCATAAAACTAAAAATGGAACTAATCGAAGAATTTAATAAATAGCCGAAAGTTATAAGAAGAATAACTAGCTTATTAGTCTTGTTTAAGAAAATCAGATCATTCTTAAACTAGTAGAGCATTTTTATACTTTAAAACAATTTTTTAAAGCAATTCCAATCATTGACTATCACAATATTAATTATACAAATTAAGCAATAAATAAATCCCTCCCTTAATTGAATAAAATAATCAAACTATCATATTAACACGATCATATGAACATTATGAAATTAGGCAAAACTTATATCATTGCAGGAATATAGATGCACATATAGCGAAAATTCAGGAGATATTTTACTAACACTATCATAGGATCGCATATATAACATAAATATGAATAATAATTTGAGGAAAGAAATATACAATTTTTGTAGCGTGTTTTTTCACCGGAATGCTAGAGTTAGATAGCAAAGAATACCAATTATTGTCCCTCTATAATGAGCACCAATTGAATTAACACGTCTGCTAGAACGAAAGAGGATGAACAAAATTCACTCTCTTGCTTTTTGATTAGGGAGGGTTATCAGATTTTCTAAGGAAAAAGAGTAGGGTTTCTCTCTCTTTTTTTTCAATTTGAAGTTATTGACCAACTAATGTTCCTTAAACCCTATTATTATAACCTTTTATATAGTAGGAGAATAGGTTTAGTGAGAAACCATGTCCAACCCTAATTTCCTACCTCTTGATCAGATTTCTTTCTTCAATTCGTTACTACAAAGTATGACCTCATAAGATTAGATTAGATTAAATTAGTTGTAGGTCAAGTCAATATTGTCCCACTAACCATCATTTATTCTTTAGCAAGTAAATGTGATTACTAAATTAATGTTTATATTATATTTAGTGATTGTTGAGAATATCTAAGCATATATTCCTTTAGGTACTTGGCACTTGCCCTACATGACCCGATGTAGTCACGCCTTCTGAACTCTGTTGTGAAGGATAAGAACCTTTCTGAGATTCATAAGCTTAAGTATATCATTTACTACAATATGAACTTCTATTCACAACTTCTGAATATGTGTAGGTTGTGTTGTTTTGAAATAGCCAATTTCGATGTATTTAGGGTCAAGTGACATAACATAGAGCATGCAAAATTTGAAACAAGTCTTTTTCCAATTTATAATCTATATATTGTAATTTTGTTATATGAAGTTATTTTTTTATTGCCAACCTACAATCAATGTAATTGGTTAATACAAAGTCGGGTTTCGATTGCCTTTAATGGTCTATTTGCATGCAAATGAGTAAATGACACATCCGTTGATCGTATCATACTCCTCGTATTGCCCTCACCACTATAAATGTCGGAAGCATGTGCTTGTCATTTTGAGTGATATGAGCTCCTATGCGGATGCACTGTGTAAGGTAACTTTTTTTTTATTCCATGGTTATGAGATATAAGGTCCCTATTAATAATTATGGAGATATTACATATATAGTTGGTTGATTGATATTATATTTGTGTTTATAATGTGAGTGTTACTAATGTCTATGGTTGATAAAGCTTATGAATTTGTTTCGTTGCATGTTTATTAAAATTTATCTAAATTTGGTTTCACTTTCATCTATATTCACCTCGTTTGGATTCGCCACCACCTAAATGAGTTAATTTTGTGCATAGATTGTCGGCCTTTTTATACCTTGTTCATTTTCACTTATGAGTCACATATTTCTTATTTGCGAACTTTTTGTGGATTTGGTTTTATACTTCCTATTTGAGAGTTGGAATATACAAATGTATTCTCTTGAATCCTTAATTTTCCTTCACTTGACCCATCGCCCTCAAAAAAAGGTACATGCCCTCGAGGCTCGTTGTGGCTGAGCTACTAATAAGGAGAAGTTCACATCCACAATCAGGAAGCTTGCAATGGTTTTGTGAGAAAACACATATCGATTAGTTCTGCCTAGGAGTTCTAAAAATAGTACTGTTAATTATTATAATTTTTGGATCACAAGTTCATTACAAAAAAACATTGGTTCAAATTTAGGGACAAATAAAGAATTTGTGGCTAATAAGTCGCTATATATATATGGACAAGAGAAAAGCTTAGTCGCTATTAGGGCACGAGAGTAATCCCTTATTGTAGGCGTGTTTTTATTTCGCCTATGCGATATGAGCGCGTATTGAACTATCTCATTGTAAAGGTTTTATTCAAAACATTTGAAGTCACCAACAAGTCTTTAAAGGAAGACTTATAAACCTAATTGCATATTGGGAAGTCGTAGGGACAAATTAGGGACTTCTCCAATGTATTTCCCCGTCTAGACTGCATAAATGGTCAAAATGAACCAAAGATTGAGTCTAGGTTGGTTCAGGAAACACATAAAATGACTATTTCTAGTGTTATATTATTATGCAATCAATTTACAGGCTATGTAGCAAGCTGTCCAAATTAATCTAATGAATGTTAAATTAGTTTTTTAGGTCTTGATTAACAAAAATAACATGTAGGTGATAAAAACAATAAGGCAGGGACAATCATATAATATGCATAGAATAATCAGGAAAGGCTATAATACTGTATAAAATAAATAAAAAGTAATAAATGTTTAGAATATACAGTAGAACAATTTTATATTAAACATTTAGATGAGGAAAGAATACAGTTAGTAACTTCAAGATAAAATATAGGAATTATTCAAGGACCCTCACGATTATACCGTGGCTTCGGCTTATGACATTACAACCTTCGGGATTGTAGACACCAAATTTTGAACCTCTGTTATATATCAGATGTCGCAATAAAGTTGTTTTGAAAAGAAATAAAATAATGAGACCGTCGTACATCGTGGAGCGCACGCCCCGCCAGAGACACGTTTCGTCTCGGATGGTGAGTTTCATTCCGTGGTGTGGTTTTCCATTTTTACGTGTTTGTCACACAATTGCGGTTTAGAAATATTATTTTTCAAAAATCATAGTCAACGACTACAACCACCGATTTTAATACTTCCTCCGTTATGGTTTAAATGAAACATTTGATTTTTCACCCAACGCCCTTCTTTAATCGTTAATATCTTTTTAGTTATGTACACGTAAAAAATAAAAAAATTATGATTTGATAATATGCATGACGACGAATCTAACAAGATGCCACTTGACTATGTTTTTCTTTATACAATGACAATAAATTGGTGTCAAAATTGATAAATGAATAGTGTCATTTCACCCAATGTTTCATTTAAAACAGAATGAATGAAGTAAAATGATTTGTTGAGGAATCATGCTCGTCTTTAAAATCTAACGAATGTTTGTTTATTATTTCAAGTTAGTTTTCGCGAATCTAAAAAATGAGTCGCGATCGAGCGTCGGAATTTCAATCGTCTCTCCAAACTGGCGGAATATGTTTTCTTGATGGTCAAGTTGGTTCATTTGGATAAAGAATAAGAATATATTCTTTACCCACTAATCACATCATTTATCCATTAATTAAGGAATAAGAATCATGAAAAGGAGTGAAAATAAGAATCAAATCCAAAGTGTAAGATGGCAGAATCCGGGTTTTTTCCAGAAGATTCGAGTTGGGCGCCAAGCACATATTCATGCGCCAGACGCATGATGAGCCTAGTGCACAAAAATGTCCAGCTCCCGATGCAGGGTCGTGCGCCTAGCGCACGGAGCCTTGTGCAGGCTCATGCGTTTGGCGCAGTGCTTGAGTCAGTTTCTTCTTTCACGTTTTTTGATGCATTTCTATGTATTATGATATATTTACGGAAGAATATTTTCTGAAAATATGATTTTGCCTCATTGATAAAAAGATCAAATCAAATCTAAAGATAAGAATATTTGTATTTCCAAGGAGATTTGATGATGTCATTAGAATGATGTCATTAAGGTGATTTAGGATGGTAAAAAATCAGATTTTTTGGATTTAAAATATAATTTTCTACTTCCTTGAAACCCAAGTTTTCACTTGACTTTACTATATGTACCTCCCTTTTTATTTTCATTAACCATCAACAACTTCCCACAATTGAACAACTTCCCACACAACTTTAGCTTCAAACCACTTAGTTTCACAACTTCTCTCACTCTTATCTTCTCTACTTCCTTCCTCTTTAAAAATTCTCATTCAAGAAGAAGAAAGAAAAAGGTAGGAAAGTAATTAGTAGTAAGAAGTTCATCAAAGACAAATACAAAAAAAAAAAAGGTTTTAGTTAGTAATTAAGTAAACTTACAAACTCACTTAGAAACTAAGAAATAACAAAAAAAAAAGTAGAATACTTTGCAAAGGAAGTGCATCATTGAGTTAGTAAGATAAAATTTAGTTTTTAGTATTTGTTTTAATTATCTTCTTGATCACATACTAACTTTTTCTTTATTTTCAGTTATTACTTTTTTAAATTTTTGGAGTGATTTGCTATTTGGAAGTCCAAATAGGTTCCTAACTTAAATTACCCCACAGAGCATAGTCAACTCTAATGGGGAGACTCTTAGAAAATAATGTGTTTATGTGATTTTTCTTAATCAAGTTGTTATTCATCACCAAAAATATGTTTTTATAAAAAAATCAAGTAAAGTTGTGCATAAACATCTCCATAAAAAAGAAAATCTTCTGTTGTAATTATGATCAACTTCAATTTCGTACTTAATTTCATTTTTCATCTGTATTATATAAATAGTTTCTAGGGTGTAATATTTTTCCTATGATTTTCAAGATGTTTCAGCAATAGGGATTTAGAGTTTCTAAAAAAAGAATTTTGGATAGTTAATTAAAAATCACACACAATTATTGTGAAAAAACTGATTTTGTCAAGTACCACAATAAGCTTGTTCTTTCAATAAAGTTTAAACTAAACTCATTTAGATAAAACTAAAAACATCAACTTTAAAGCAGACATCAGTAGCTTCCCAAAAACACAACAAAAATCATGTTTATATGAATTTTCTACAATTTTTATCTCATTTTTACAAAACCGTAAATAAAAATCACCAAATTCCACAAAACATGATTTTCTCTTCAGTCCTTTAAAGTGTCTAGAATGTTCATACCAAAATTCATTTCAAAATATGTTCAATAAGTTGGGTTTCAAAAAACAAATTGGATACATGTCCTGTTTTGACCGTTTTAGTATAAAATTCACCATAATTTAAAGTTGTCACTAAAAGCTTATAAACTTTTGACACAACATAAAGAACTCATTGAAGTATTCATAAGTGTATCTAATTTCACATTATATACAAAAAGTTATAAATTTTATAAGTCAATACAAGAACAAAAGTGCAATCTGGAAAATGAAATAAAGTGATTAACTGAAGTGTTATAAAAAATATTTTATTTAGTTAAGAAAATGTTAATTAAAAGTAATTACATTTTGAGTTTCTCTTAAAATGACTCAATTTTTAAGTAAATAAAAATCATAATAAAAATCTTCAAAAACATCAAATTAAAGAAGTTAATTGATCTTTAACTTTCACAAGTTTACAAATAAATATGAATTCTAAAGCCCATTCAATCAAGGAGCATCATGGTAAAGATCAAGATTGTTTTATAATATTTTCTTTGTAAATAATTATTACATCACTCAATTAATGGAAAATATGAAGATGTTTATGCATAGTTATCAGAAACAATTCCATAATTATTTTTGAATAAAATGAGCAACCAATGTTACAAATATTGCATGTTGGGCCCAATATATCGTAGTATATGAATTAAATGACCCAATCCTAATTAAGAGGAGAAATTGCAAATCTAACTAGCTAACTTTTATTATGACCCATCTTACATTTTCAAAATTGCTCTCCATAATATTCAAATGGATGAATTATATAATTTGACATAATTAGAAAGGTAATTATGACCTCATATTTGATTTTAGGCTGTTTCACATGTCTCATTTTAAATAGCCAAATGCCGTTTAGCCAAACACATTCTCCAAATTCCATCTCAAATTGATCATCTTGCTAAAAATGACTTAAAAATACCCAAATAAACCTATTTTGAAAACTCCTAATTGTAATTACCAATTAAGGTGATTGTTTCAATTCACATCCAATCACTAATTAAGGTGATTACTTTCTTCATATATAATCACTAATCAGGGTGATTTTCTCAAGCCTTGGTTAATCACTAGTTAGGGTGATTACCTTAACCTTCCTTGAAATTTAATCACTAATTAGGGTGATTATCTTAAATCTTAATTAATAACTAATTAGGTGATTATCTTAACCTTTCATCATATTTAATCACTAATTGGGGTGAGTATCTTAAACTCTTAATAATCACTAATTAGGGTCATTATTTCCTGACCTTCATTTTAATCACTAATTGAGGTGATGGTCTTTTCATTTCCAATCACTAATAGGAGTGATTATCTTAATCCAAATTCTATCACTAATTGGAGTGATTACCTTATTTGTATAGATTTGTTTTGTTTCTGGTAAAAACTTGTATTATGCGGGATGGATCGAGATTAGGGTTAATGAGGGTCGGGTGCTCGAAGATTGCTGGGAGACCTGCATAGGACGAGATATAGACTACCCCGAGGGTGGATTAGCGACCGCCCCTCCAACGATCAAGTTAGTTGATGTGTATTAATTGGGATTTGTGAAGTAGTTTGTCTAGAAGTTATTACCTCAATATATGGGGATTTGCTCCATATTTATAAATGTTGAAATGTGTGAAGATTGTCTCTGCCATGCTAGCACGAGATTTAAGATTGGTGGGTCCCGCTGGAGGACCGCCATGCTGGCCGGGAGCTTTCGAGCATGTAGTGGCCCACTGGGGATTATTGGGCCCAAACATTAGCCCCACGCTGAACATGTGGGAGGGGCCATTACTAATGCCACATGTTTTGCGGAAATTACTCGAACACCCTCCGTGCGTGGTTAGGTCCTCTGTCTATCTCGAGGGAGTGGAAAGACCTTGCTCGAGGTTACCCAGGGGCTAATGAGCCCCAGAAAACTCAAGGAAGTGAGGAGACCTCGCTCAAGGTTACCAAGGGTCCAATGAGGCTCAGGAAACTCGAGGAAGTGAGGAGACCTCGCTCGAGGTTACCCAGGGTCCAATAAGCCCCAAGTAACTCGAGGAAGTGAGGAGACCTCGCTCGAGGTTACCCACGGGCCAATGAGCCCCAGGTAACTCGAGGAAATGAGGAGACCTCGCTCGAGGTTACCAAGGGACCAATGAACCCCAGGTAAGTCGAGGGAGTGAGCAGACCTCGCTTCGAGGTTACATAGGGGCCAGTGAGCCCCAGGTAACTCGAGGGAGTGAGGAGACCTCGATCGAGGTTACCTAGGGGCCAATGAGCCAAAGGTAACTCGAGGGAGTGAGGAGCCCTCGCTCGAGGTCACCTAGGGGCTAATGAGTCCCAGTTAACTCGAGGAGGTGAAGGGGCCTCGCTCGAGGTCGCTTAAGAGCCAATGGGCCTTAAACAACTCGAGGGGTATGACACCGTAGCTTTTGATGGGTGTCGATCTCGGCGTCGGCGATGGCCGAGATATTGCCCACTCGATCTGCGTGAAGTGCCTAACTATAGGTCTTGGGCCTCCGTCTGAGCGTGAATCGCCCGAGGAGTTAGGGCTTGGGCAAGGAGAGGTTCTCAGGGTGGAGCAGCTATACTCCAACGCTGGATTCAGCTGGACTTCAGTCAAGCTCTGGGGAAGTTGGTGCAGATTGGTCTAGGAAGCTGGTGCCATTGGGCCTTTTAAGAAGCCCAATTCGTGGTATTTTGAGGGGTTTTTGGGCCCGTCGGGATATTAACCGTTCTTTTCAGGCAATCTATATAAACAAAGGCAAGTACTTTATTTTGTCTCATTACATGCTCTGATCCTCTTGAGACTTTGCATTCTTCTTTGTACGATCTCGAGAGCCCTGAATGTTGGTTGCTTTACTTCGAGCTGGGGACGGATCTCGAGAGCACTTCTTTAATTAAGGTACGATCTTTTTCCCTTTGCTTCTTTGTTTAACTTTCTAATGGACCATTCGGGATAGAGCCCCCTATTGAAGGATACCGGGGGCACCTCATCTAGCCCGCGGACCCCACATCCATTGTTAGAACCCTTATTCGAAGGTATTTTGATAGGAGGGGTTCCCGTGGTGTCCGCAACCTTCGAGTGTCTGGATCCCACTCAGGTCTTCGACACTCTACCGTACTCGAGTGACGGTGCGTCCATTGCTCGACCTCCGGTTGTTAAGAGTTACTCTCTTACCGCAAGTACGAGCGGCAGAGATGAGGAGACGGTGGATCTACCTCGGGGGATAGCCCATTTCCATCTTCGAGGGCCGTTCATGGACTTATTATCGGAGAATCTTCGGTTCCTCGAGAGCTCTTTCTTTATCAAACACCCCCATGCCCTTTACATACCAGAACCCACAGAGACGATGTGTACTCCCCCGACGGGTTGTATTGCACTGTATAAGGCGCATCTCGAGCTAGGGTTGAGTTTTCCGTTGGACCCTTTCATAGTCGAGGTGCTGTCCTCCTATGGTCTGGCCCTATGCCAGGTTATGCCCAATAGTGTGGGCTCGATGGTGGTCTTTTTGGCCATTTGTAAGATGATGGGCGTCAAGCCCTCTTTAGTCCTTTGGAGGAATATGGTGAAGCTCTTCATCATGTCCGCCACCTCGAACGAAGAAGGCTGGTGGAGCTTTTAAGTCCGCCACCCCTACAAGATCGTTGGCTCTATGCCTTCGAATCAGCAGTTCTTTCGTACTGAATTTATGTATGTATATCGAGCCGAACAGTGGGATTTCCCAGTGGTCCCTCTACTTGAGGGCCCTAACTTGTGGCTGAATAGATCTGTGCGTCGAATGTCTGAGGACGAGGCTAGGGTGGCGATATACTGCCAGTGTGTCACCGTCATCGAGAGGGGTGACCGGAAGCAAGTTCCTCAGCACTGGAACCCTGCTGCGGATGACCTGAGCAATGAGCATTTCTTGTCAGCGATGGGGTTAAGCCCAGCCTATCCCTAGGGTAGGGACTTTGTATGCCAAAGCCATTCGACCACCATCCTTTATTCTTTAAAATAATTCTAACTGTTTTGTGTTGTCTTGCAGTCATAACTCGTCAAGAACTTAGTGACGAGATGCAAAAACGACTGACCGCCAATCAGAGGGTTCAGGAGCAACTCATAATGAAGGTGTCGAAGGGCGACACCAAGGTTCCTCAAGCCCCAAAGGTACCATCCGTCTTTTTAAATGATTGTGCCTTGTCCATTTAATTGCTTCTAACTCCTCCCTTTCTCAGGAACCCCCGAAGAGGCTGAAGGTCCGTTCTCTAACCAAATCTGCTATCGTCACCCCTCGAGGGACGGACGATAGGAGGAATGTGGCCACGGAAGACATCTCTCGGTTGAAAGGAGACACCCCTAAATCTAAGGGGAAGTTTGTCGAGGTATTGGAGACAGGGGCGTATCTCCAACTCGAGTGGAGGACTCTCCTGTCCCGAAAAAAAGGAAGACATCGAAGCCCGAGCCCGACACCCGGGACTTCACACAGAAAACCACTATTGAGAAGGCCGCCCTTTTTGATTCGGTGGTTAAGCGGTTCATATCAAAGCCGGACATTAGTGTGATTCGAGAGTTCTCCGAGGAAGAAGAAGTCGAGAAGCTTCACTCTTCTTGGATCGATGTAAGTTAGTTACTCTTGGTTTGCTCGTTTTATGTTGTTATTTAGTACTAACACTCTTTTATCATTCAGCACTCGATTCGTATGGCGGTGATGAGCCATCGCCATACCGCCGGCTTTCGAAACCTTCGAGAGGGGATGAAGGTGCAAACAGACTTGGCCGTCGAGTGGGGTGAAGAGATCGAGAAGGTCCGATACTCGGTGAGCCAACGGGACAACATCTTGCGCAACCGGGAGCACATAATTGAGGAATGGAAGATCTCGAAGGCGGGTCTAGAATTTGCAGCAGACATGGGCCTAGAGGCGTCTGAGGTGGCTGCTCGAGAGGCTGTGGGGAGAATTCAAGAGGCCTTCAGGAAGGTATATCCCCAAGCTGACTGGAAGGCGGTCGAATCAGAATATAATTTGACGAGGGCAACGACTCTGACCCCGAGCTCCAGGTGGATGATGCCATTGACATAGGGGTTCTTCTTGGAGGGGATGCCCCACAGATCGAAGAACCCTTGGCAGCCTGGACGCCCGTCGCTCGAGGAGAGAAGGTGCATGAGGAGAACTCGGGGGACCGAGAAGACTCGAGTGACGCCTCCTCCTCCGAGAGTGACGATGAGGAGGTTGTGTCTGAGACCTCGGACAACGACACCTCGAGCAGCTCTCCTTAACTTTTGTATTTCATAGTTTTTTGCCTTTTGCCTTGATTGTATTTAGGTGGGCCCTGTGTGGCCCTTAGGGTGTAGTGCTCTCCTTTGATGAAAATGAAGATTTATTTTTTAACTAAGCCCTGAGTAGCTTTAAGGATGTAATGTTTCCCTTAATGAAAATGAAGACTCATTTTTGCCTATCTCTTCATGCCTCGCTTTCTTTTGTTTAGTTATTCGATGTCTTATGCATTTCGAGACCTAAGGCTTTCATGCTTAGACCAGGATACCCATGACCTATGCGAGCGTGGGGCGCGTAAGGCTTTCTCCTAGGCCCTGACACGTGGGAGCCCATTGGGGGGCAAGTAATTAATGCCCTTTTTGGGAAATTGTGATCTGACATGCTTATAAGTACGGACAATCAGTCCTGTAGAATTCACAACTTCATCCTCTTTTCTTCTCTCTCTTTGATCACTGCCGAGGCCCTTCGAGCGGCGAAACGGTCGCAATATGGCTAAGGCCGGCTCCAGCTCGTCCTCACCCTCGAGGGCGGTCACGGAGGTTTCATTGGTGAAAATCGAGGCTGATCCCTCCATCGAGGAGAGGAAGCAGCCTTCTTCTCTCTTGGCTCAGAAGCCCGAGCCAAAGGACGTTAAGGCTGATACCTTGACGTCGATTAAAGTTGAGGACCCCCCTACCGTTGCTACCTCGAGCGCTGCCGCAACTATGACGACCTCGAAGAAGAAAGCTTGGCCTGAGGAGACTACCAGGCTACCCTTCTCGGCCCTCTCGAGGGCCGAAATGGCTGCAAGGTTCGATAGGGTTTCGGAGCATCTCATGACGGAGCTGGATGGGAGGGCGTGTCTGACGCCCGACGGGCAGGAGGTCGAGGTCGTTAAGGCGACCATGATCGAGGTATGGTAATCTTGCTTTACATTACTTCGAATGTTTTCAGCTTTTAACGCTTTCTAACACTTCTTTCCTTTATCAGCTGTCGATCAGGGTGTTGGCCCTAGCTCGAATGTCTCAGCCTAGGATAGCCGCTGGGGCTGTCTCGGGGGAGATGTCTTGGGATGAGAGGAACACTCTCGTCAATCGACTGCGCCTAGCCGAGATGCGACTCTCGGAGACCCAGGAGGCCATGGCCAAGTCCCTCAAGGCTTTCGAGGAGAACAAGGGGGAGCTCGAGGAGGCTGTCGAGGTCGCCTTTTCGCAGAGGGAGTCTGTCAGGAAAAGGCATAAGGCGGCTGCCAAGAACTGCAAGAAGGCCGATCAACGAGCCGAGAGGGCTCGAAAGAATGCTGAGGAAGCCAATGCTAAGGCCTAGGAGTGCCGAGAGGCCGTAGTCAAGGATTGGAAGGACTCCGATGAGGGGAGGACCTTCTTCGAGGACGTCTCCCTGCAGGCCTCTAAGATAGGGCAGGCCGAGGCAATCCGCAAGGTGTTGTTGGTCCTCGAGAGGGTTGACCCCGGCCTCTCCTAGGTCGATGTCGAGGAAGGTGTCAAGGCCTTTTCACAGGAGGAGGTGATATGATTATTAAACTATGAAGTCTAATAATCTAAGTTTTACTTCCAAGATTTTTCGAACCAATAAGTAACACTCGAACCAGGATATGAATTTAATCAAGAACACTCCTGAACCTTGATTAAAGACTCTAAACACCCTTAAAATCACTCCTGAAATTAAGTTGTTTAACACTAAGAACTAATCACTCCTGAAAAGTTATTAATGGTTTTCAATTGTAAGCATACAAGCACACAATCAAAGAATAAGTTTAAACACAAAAATCAATCTCTAAGTTTATTGAAGGAATTCGTCCCCTTTATATAGGGTACAACTTATCCTACTTTAACTAGGAAAACATAAACACTTATCCTACTCCTACTTTACTTTAGACTCCTAATTAGACTCCAAAAGATAACATGTACAAGTCACATGTTTATCCTATTATAAAATCTATCTACTACTAAAATTCTAACTTAACTATAATTCTAATCCTATTAGGAATCCTAATCCAACTAGGATTTGGATTTCTAACTTAACTAGAGTTCATAAACTCATATACTCCTAACAAAACTAGGAGTTCTAACCCTACTAGGATTAGGATTTTAGAGTCCTATTCCTACTAGAATTAGGAAACAAACAAACTCTTAATAAACTAAAATTTAAAACTCCTAAATTACATAGAATTCTAATAGAACTAGAACTCTATATAACGACTTCCATTTCATATCAGGAGGGAGCTGCTGAGGCTGCCCAGGTTGGGGACCAAGTTCCTCCCCTTGCCAATCTCAAGGGATGAACATCGGCTCTTCTCCTCTTCTTCACGCCCCTCCTTTTTCTCTTCCTTCTCCCCATGCCCTTATTTTCTTATGTCTCCTACTAGGGTTAAGTTTTTTCCATGAATTTGTATTATAGCAACTACAATAGTTTGTACTATGATTAATGGAATAAAACTCGATTATTTGCTGTCCATCAATTATTTCCTTCGAGCTTATATGCTTTTATATTTTGAACTGGAATTAATGTTGGCCGAGGAATCTCGAGGCCTTAATGTATACTGGCCGAGGAATCTCGAGGCCCTTTTTATTTTATATTTGTTGGATGTTGATCAAGTGAGCTTGAAGCTCTTTATATAACAAGTAATTTACAAAGGCAACTATTGTTATAAATAATATCCAAAAGACAAAGGCAAGTGACTCTTGCGATGTTACAGAAATCGACATGCTTTAAGTTCTCCAGTGCCTTACAAAATGTTTACAAAAGAAGTGCTTATGTGGTATGCCCCCAAGCTTAGACATAGAACTTTTGGAGGTTATCCGCATTCCAAGGTCGAGGAAGCTAAGGGGACGCCCCTCTTGGTCTTCTAGGGGGTAAGTGCCTGGGCGGACTATCGAGGTAACTCGATACGACCCTTCCTAGTTGGGCTGCAGCTTACCTAAGTTAGGTTGTCGCCTAGTGGCCTCAAACTTTCATATAGTAGTACCCAGTTATTGACCTGGAAGGGTCACTGCTTGACTCGGTGATTGAACAATCGGGTGAGTTTGAGTTTATAAGAGATAGATTTGATGTCGTGATTGTAGAATGTGATCCGGGGCGATGGGATGCCCAACTCGACGGGTAGGACATCTTGACTCCCATATACCAGGTTGAATGGCGAGTGGCCCGTTGCTTCTCGAACCGTTGCCGTGGTTGACCAGAGAATTCCGGGTAGATCGTCGATCCACGAGCTTTTCGCTCCCTCGAGCACTGTTTTTAGCCCCTTCAAGACAACCTTGTTGGCCGCTTCAGCTTGCCCGTTAGTCTGGGGTCGACTAACAGCGAAAAACCTGGTTTCAATTCCAAACTTAGAACAATAGTCGCGAGTAGGGCCACTGTTGAACTGTCGACCATTGTCTGATATAAGAACTCGAGGGACCCTAAATCGGGTGATCAAGTGTTGCTAGATGAATTGTTGAACTTGCTTGTCGGTGATCGAGGCGAGAGGTGCTTCCTCGAACCATTTTGTGAAATAATCGACCACTACCAACAAAAACCTCCGCTGTCCTGACGCTAGAGGGAAGGGTTCAAGGAGGTCCATGCCCCACATGTCGAATGGCAAGGGGGATTAGATAGGAGTTAAGGTGCTTGCAACTTGGTGAGGAAGGCTAGCATGCATTTGGCATTCTTTGCACTTTTGAACCATTGCTGAGGCATCCTCCCTCATGGTGGGCCAGTGGTACCTTGCTCGACGAGCTTTAGCTGCAATGGTTCGCGCCCCTTGGTGGCTCCCGCATGCCCCCCGAAGCGTCTCTCGAAGGACGTAGTCCCCTTCCTGGGGGGTGAGGCAGCGGAGGAGGGGGTGAGGTAGCGGAGTAGGGGGCGATTGTATGACTTCTTGTATAACTGCCCTTCGTGATAAGTGAACCAACGAGCCCGCTTTCGGACTCACTCTAGCTCGAGTTCGTCTTTGGGGAGGATACCATCTCGAATGAATGTTATGATTTTGTCCATCCAAGTTGGACTTCTATCAAGAGTGGTTACCCCCCTGTTAATGTTGGGTGCCTTTAAAACTTCCGACATGATGGGTCGTGGTGAGAGATCCTCTGCTGAGGTTGCCAATCTTGACACGGCGTCTGCTTGTTGGTTCTTCGATCGAGGGATGTGAGTTATGGTGAAAAGTGATAGGCCTGAAATTTCTTCTTTTACTTTTCTCAGATACATCTTCGTGCTATCTTCCTTCGCCTAGAACTCCCCCGTCACCTGTCCAACGATGAGTTGGGAATCGGAGTTAGCCTTGAGTTTTCGAGCGTCGGTCGTTGTGCAGAGCTGGGTACCAAGGAGCAGTGATTCATACTCGGCCTCGTTATTCGAGGCAACAAAGTCGAACTTAATTGTATACTCAGTTCTGTTGGCCTGCGGATCGAGGATCAAGAGCCCAGCGCCGCATCCTGCTATGGATGACGACCCATCGACGAACAGGTTCCAGGATCCTTCTTCGGTAGGCTCGGGCCGAGAGGTGCATTCTGCTATGAAGTCGGCTAGAGCTTGCGCTTTTATAGCACATCGGGGCTCAAACTCTATACCGAAGTCTGATATTTGGTTGGCCCAATCAGTCACCCTGCTCGACTGAGAACTTTGATAGGGTGAGCCTGAAAATAAGGCTTGAGTTTCCGAGTCGCGAGAACCAAGGCAAAAATCATTTTCTCGATCGGGGATACTTGGACTCTGTGCCTCGGAAGGCGTGACTTATGAAGTATACCGGGTGCTGGTTCTTCTCTCATTCGGCCACGAGGACCGCGCTAAGGGCCTGTTCGGACACGGTCAGGTAGATGAAGAGCGTCTCTCGTGGCAAAGGTGAGACTAACTTTGTGAGACTTGCTAGCTTGAGTTGCTGGAATGCTTCTTCTGCTGACGTATCCCATTCGAACGTTGATTGTTTTAAATCTCGAAAGAAATGGAGACTCTTGTCGGCAGATCGAGGGTGGAAAAGCCCTAAGGCCGCCATGCAGGCAGTTACGCGCTGGACTTCTTTGACAGTTTGATGACTTTTCATCTCGATAATGGCCTGAATTTTATCGGGGTTGGCTTCGATCCCTCTTTCGTCAACGAGGAACCCGAGGCACTTTCCTCCCTTTGCACCAAAGACTCACTTCTTCGGATTTAACTTCATGTTATAGGTGCGAAGAGTGGAAAGTGTTTCCTCGAGATCGGAGAAGTGGTCTCCCTCCTTCTTGCTCTTGACGATCATGTCGTCGACATAGACCTCGACGTTCCGTCCGATCTGTTTCTCGAGCATTTTGTTCACGAAGCGCTGGTAGGTGGCCCCGACATTTTTGAGACTGAAAGGCATCACTTTGTAGCAATAAATCCCTGAGCTTGTGGTGAAAGCGGTATGGACTTGATCCTCTGCAGCCATCGGGATCTGATGATATCCCGCATTTGCATCCATGAAGCAAAACAATGCATGGTCGGCTGTCGAGTCTACCAGCATATCAATCTTTGGTAGAGGGAAATCATCCTTTGGGCAGGCCTTGTTCAGGTCTGTGAAATCGACGCACATCCTCCAGACTCCGGTTTGCTTTCGGATCAGGACCACGTTGGCTAACCACTCGGTGTATTGGCATTCTCGAATGAAACCGGCGGCTAACAACTGCTGTACCTCCTCGGAGGCCGCTGCACTCCTTTCGGCCCCTTGGTGCCTGAGATTTTGTTTGACCGGCTTGTATCCTTCTCGAATGTTAAGCCGATGGACCATAAGCTGAGGATCGATTCCGGGCATTTCATTGACGGTGTAGGCGAAGACGTCTTGAAATTCTTTAATGACTTCGATGATTTGGGTCCTTATTTCTTTAGGAACCTGCTTGCCGGTTCGGACCATGGGGCCCTTTTCACCATCAATGCACACCTCCTTGTCTTTGTCCACGGGACGAGGTCTCTCGTACTGCTTGGGGTTCTTAGCTATGTAGAGCCCCATCACGGGAAGGGGCTCCTTAGGCTCAGGGCACTTTCTTTTTCGCGTAGCTTCTTCATTCTTGTTTTTCAAACTGTTGACGTAACATTCTCGAGCGGATTTTCGGTTGCCAAACAATTGAGCAACCTTCCCATCGTCCCCCTCAAACTGCAGGAGCAGTTGGTATGTCGAGATGGTGGTCTTAACTTTATTAAGCGTGGGCCTCCCTTTGATCAGGTTGTAAGGGAGGTTGGTGTCGACCACTAGGTAGTCAACGACGACATTTCGGCCCGCTCCCTTCTCCCCCATTCGAGTGGGAAGCTTGACTGAGCCGAGGGGGTGAACAGATTGTCCACCAAATCCGACCAATGGTTGATCTATAGGGGCGATGTCTTTCTCTTGGTACTCCAGCTTCCTCAGGCAGTCCATAGTAATGATGTCAGCGGAACTTCTGCTGTCTATCAGGACTCGACCCACCAGTAGATTGGGTATTTTCATCTCGACGATCAAAGGGTCATCATGCGGGGTTTGTATGGGTCGATGGCTATCCTTGAAGGTCATAGTCGGGCAGACTGCTGAAGAAGTTACGTCATTCCCGTGTTTCAGAGCCTATAGATGCTTTTTCCGAGAACAGCTGGTTAAGCCCCCCGAGGCGAATCCTCCCGCGATGACGCTAACATATCCTGCTGTCTCGTCACTCCGGGTCTGCTTTTCTTGGCGGGGCTCGATTTTCTTCTCCTTTGGATCCTTCAGAAAGTTTGTCTAGCGCTCTCTTTAGTTCTCGGCAATCACGTGTAGTGTGACCACAGTCGTGATGAAACTCACACCAAAGCTTTTTATCCCGCTTGTTGACGGATTTCCGGATGGGATTAGGCTTCGGCAAGGGGTACTTTCCTTTGATGTCCAGGTAGATCTCTCTTCGGTTCAAATTATACCGGGGGTCGTACCCGCTGTCCTCCAACCGGGGCTTCTTGTCTTTCTCTTTTCAAGGGACATCCCTGGGGTTGTCCGCTTGAGGAGTGTATTCATGCTTCCTCTTTCCGGGGCTGGGCTCCTCATGCGTTTTGCAGATATCGGAGGCTTGAACGAACTTCTGGGCAAGGTTCATAGCTTCTGAAAATGATGAGCTTTCACTTTATGCGAGCTTAAGCATGAATCTGCTCGAAGGGTACAACCCGGACATGAGCGCGGTGAACGCGACATTGTTCTGGAGATCGGAGACCTTTAACGACTCCTCATTGAACCTTCTGATAGAGCTTGCTGGGGGCGACCTGAGCTGCCCTTCAAGATACTCGCGGTGAATTCGGCGGATCGAGGGCTATGACCTGGGATTGATCGAGGTTCCTTGCTCGATTGTGATCAATAACTAGTCGAGGCATGGGAGGCAGAGGGGGTCTGTTCGAGGTCCCTTCTCCTCCTGCATGGAAGTTCAATATCAGAGCTCGGAGGCCGCGCTCAAAATTGTCGCTGAGACGGTTAGTTAGCTGCTGAAGATCTTGTTGAGTGACCGGATTAGGACTGGTCTACTCATATCGAGGGGGGTCCCCCTGGGGTTTGAGCTGTCCTAGCTCGAGGCGCCCCGAGGTTGATTGCACTTGTAGCCTCTCGAGGATGAACCTCCTCGAGGACGTGCTGGTGGCGGGCGAGACGACAGCGGCCTGCCGGGGGTTCTCCACTTTCTCGTCAGCGACCTCATGAGATGGTGCTCTCGAGTGATGAGAGGGGACAGGAGTCCTTTGCCGTCTCCGATTTTTTCGAGTGATGGCCATGACTTTTAGTTCGATCTCCCCACAGACGGCGCGAACCTGTTTCGGGTAAAAACTTGTATTATGCGGGATAGATCAAGATTAGGGTTAATGAGGGCCGGATGCTCGAAGATTGCAGGGAGACCTGCAGAGGACGAGAGTTAGACTACCCCGGGGGTGGATCAGGGATCGCCCCTCCGACGATCAAGTCAGTTGATGTGTCTTAATTGGGATTTGTGAAGTGGTTTGTCTAGAAGTTATCACCTCAATAAATGGGGACCTGCTCCATATTATAGGAGTTGAAATGTGTGAAGAATGTCTCTGCCATGCTGGCACAGGATTTAAGATGGGTGGGTCCTACTAGAGGACTGCCACGCTAGCGGGGAGCTTTGGAGCATGTAGTGGCCCACTGGGGATTATTGGGCCCAAACATGTTTAATTCTAAAGGTGAGTTATTCAGAATCTTTTTGCTTTTCTTCCCTAATAAAATTGGCCATTTAGGGTAAGACACATATCGAACTACGATGGATTTGATCCATGAGTGGATTCCAATCCCACAATGATTGGTACGTAGTGCAACTTCGGTGCTCAAACCTACCATGTACAAATGATATATTGGTACTAATAAAAATGGTTAATGTGTATACGTGCAAATTATGTAATTTTCTTTTTAATAGCCATGATTACTTTAAAATGAAAAATAACGCATTTAGTAAGAGCTCGTTCTTTAGACCGGAAGAGGAGATGAGTTCCAAATGTTTGCACCACTTAACCTAAAACCCGAACCATATCTCTTGGTATGAAATACCAATAATTCTAAAAAGTCTTATCCATATGAAGTCATACATATCATTGTTTTAAATGATATTTCTTGAAATTGATTTTAAAATAATTTATTAAATAGATGTGTCCCTCTTCAGATATTAATTGGATGGCAAATTCAAAGTTTTCTAAAACTCATATTCCAACGAGAGACTTTTGTGGGATTCAGACCGTTAATCAAAGACAATAAAAAATCGGATACCGTATCATAGGCTGGCGACTCCACTCATGACCCTACCAACACTTGAGGTACCAGAAGTTTAAACCTAAGCAATGCGTTATTTTCCATTCCATATGTATATATAATAAAAAAGTTAATCATGGCTATTCGCAATTTAATTTGTGTACATAGTATGATTATGTGAACATTACGTGTGCTTGGTAGTTTATCGATCCATACACGTGCACTCTTTTTAACCATTTTCTTTTTTAGGTCTGATACATCTATCTGTTGGCAAGGATTAGAATTTTAGAATGACAAATTAATGAATCAAGGGCGTAAAAGTTGCATCCACGAGCTATTGCAAACGACTCTGTCATGAGCGTTCACCCTCATTGGACATAGTGTAAGTGACTCGAGCCACTTTAACATAATATCTCCTTAATTGAATCATCCTTTAGTTGACTTATAGGACACAAGGATCAATGCACAAATATCCTTTATTTATTTCAGATATTGAATAATACAAAAGAAATCAAAAATTCCTCAGTCCGTTTTCAGTCGGTCAATATTTCAGTAATTATTAATCTGCTTAATTCAAAAGCATTGAATAATTTAAAATATTGTGGTGGATGGAAATGTGACTCGAGGCCGAGCCAATGTGGTTGATGATGATGAGAAGGATGAGGAATTTGTTGTTCCCAATTTCTAGGGAACATAGTGATGATGATGGTGAAGGTGGTTAAACCGACCAAGAAGAAGAAAGAAAGAAAAATGAAAAAATTGGAAAAGAAAAAATTGAAAAAGAAAAAATTGAAAAAGCAAAAATAGAAAAAAGAAAAGGCAAAAGAAAAGATGGCGGTTTCATTTGTAGCTATGGAGAAAAAGGAACAACTAGCTCTTAAAGCCCCTTGCACAAGTAAAAGGGTTTGAAATATGAAGGTATTAAGTTATCCTTCCTGTGTGTTTGGCGACAATGCAAATGATGATGATGATGATGATGATGAGCCTGTTTTGATTGCTAAGGAAGATTACAAGGCTTGTGTTTCTCCCTCGAGAGAACAATCTCCTGTTCCTATGGAGACTACCGCTCAAAAAGCCTCACCTACTCTTCTCTCTCCTCAAAAATCACAAACTCCTCCTCCCTCCATAAGATCTGCCTCCCATGTTCCCAAGGAAAAGGAACCAGTTGTTGTTCCCATCCTAGAGGAACAACCTGCTGTTGCCAATCCTAAAGAACTCTATGTTGTTCCTAACCCAGATTTTCCTTCCTCCTCTTCCTCACAAAATCCAACCATCAGATCTACCTATACACTTAAACATGTTAAGAAGTTAGACCATTTGTTCACTCTCACTATGGAGCAATCTGAGGCTATGATGGAGTTTGCAGGCAAAGCTAAGGATATTAATGGTATGGTTAAAGGGTTAAAGGAAAAAATGGATGATGCTTTGAAGGGTCATGAAGCTATATTCGTACAATTGCATGCTATGACTGAGGTTATCACAAAGATTAATGCGAATCTTACGAACTTGGAAAATATCGTGTTTAAACTTCTCGACAAAGCAGAGAGCAACCACTCGGAGGTGATGAAGAGATTGGAAGATGTTGTGGAAGAAGTTATTGAAACCCCATCCTCTCCTAACCTTAAACACTACTCCTTCTTAGTTTTTTTTAGTTAATTTTTGAACATTACTCTTTCATTTTATCATTTACTCTTTATTTCCTTTCGGTGCTATTAAAGAACAATGTTAATTTGATAATCTTAACTATAAACCTTATGTGCATGTGTCCGTCTTTTTAATGGCTAATATTCTTGGATTGTGGTTTTGAGAGTTTAATGCATTATTTACTTATGTTGTATTCACGATTTTAATGATGACAAATAATGTTATTAAGTCTAGGAAAATAAGTTGTGTCTAGGAAATTAATTGTGTAACTAGAATTAGTTTTCATATTGTCTTGACTGTAATTTATTTAATTATGACTTGTGGAGAAATGGTTATGAGTTTAACCTAGTCAAGTTATTTGAATAATTTACTTCATATGCTCGAAATATTTTGTGGTATAAATTGCTAACCTAATAACATGGAATTCTTTTTTGAATAATAATAATCTCTATGATATTAGAGAGAGTATATATTTGTTACTTGCTTGTAGATTAAACGCTAAAAATATATATGGAAGTAACAAACTGAAACAAAACTAGGCTATAATAAAGGAAATGCACATCAGGCTGCAGTTCCTAGAATCGAGGGAGACTGGAAACTGTTTGACCAGTCAGCTCCTAGAATCCAGGAGGTCTAACTAACTTCCAAATATTCAGACTCAACAACAAACTTCACGCTGAATATGGAAGTAACGGCTGAGTGTACCCGGATTAGAATGTGGAGTTAGTTGGAGAAGATCATGGATCAAATAGCTACATCAGCGTATATATCACGGGTCACTTCTAACACCCATGTCTGCTTAGTGGAGCAAAAATAGGAGCTATTGTGATCTTCTATATATAGCTCAACAATGAACCAGAATAAACTAACAACTTCCCAGATTTATTTGTAATATTTTTAAGTTTATTTTCGGTTTTATTACTCTTCAAGCAATTATTCTTGTAATAATTTTCGAGTGTGGATAGAGAGAACAAAAATTTTGTATTCAAGAGAGAGAAAAGAGATAGAGAAAGAGAAGACTTCTAGTGAAGTCAAATGAGGAAAGTCACGTGTTCAGGGGGAACAAGGTGACTGGGAAATCGTTCCTAGAGGAACTAAGTGAGGATTGATTTGTAATAAGTTGTAATAAGAACTATTATAAATAAAAGATCAAGGTTTCTTCCTAAAGAATTGAGGAAGATAACCTTGTTAAAAGGCTCTTCGTGTGTTCTTCCTTATTGCTACTTCTCTTTATTAGCATTCAAATTTGTTTATTCGCAAAAAGTTTGAAAATCTCCCCAACTACAATTCACCCTCCCCCTATTGTAGTTGATCTAGTGTTTATACTAGACTAACAATTGGTATTAGAGCCCGGTTCCTCCAAAATCAGTTAACACTGAGGAGCTAGTACCTGGTAATTATGAACACTACGGGAGAAAGGCTAAACAAAGGTAACTTTCCCAACACCAAGGTATGTTTTAATGTTATTATTGAAGAAGAGTTATTTGAACTTAAAAAGAATCAACTTATTAAATTGCTTTTATAAACTTTGGATGACTACAAGGCAATCTGCATTAGAGAAGATAATATGGAAAATGCCTTAGAAGTCACTAAAGAACATTCAAACTGGTTTAAAATTTTAAACTTAAGTAGGAAGGGTTCTGAAATTTTTTATAAAAACCGATGTATTCAAGAAGCATACGAAAAGGATAAAAATGAAAATTACTTCTTGAATATGGAATTGGCAGAATCGAAACTAGTCGTTCATGAAGGAACTACTTCCCATAGAAATACCAGAACAGATTTCGAGAAGTTGAAATCTGACTATGAATATGTCTTAAATGAAAATCTGGTACTTAAAGGGAAATTGGAATCTTTAAGAACCAAACTTCCTGATCCAGTTAGCTGGATACAAAAATATAAAAATGAAGGAGGAAATGGATTAGGTTTCAATCATAAGAAGAAAACCAAAATGAAGAAATATGTTGATTTGCCAAGCAACCAAATATACTCTTAGTGTGGGAACAATGGTCACTTAGTACTGACTGTTCCACCAGAGAACAACATATTGAAAGGAACACTTGGTTAGTTAAGCAAGTGTGGAAAGTTAAAAGGAACTCAAGCCCGACAGAGGAACCCAAGTCTAACTAGGTTCCTACCACTAACTAATTATTTTGGATACAAGCTAAAGTGAGGGGGAACAACATGTGGTACCTCGATAGTGGTTGTTCTAAGCACATGACAGGGGACAAAACCAAATTTCTCTCACTTTCAGTTTACAAAGGAGGAATTGTGACATTTGGAGATAATCTTACAGGTAATATAGTTGTTGTAGATAAGGTTGGGAAATCTCAGTCACATTCCATAGATAATTTATTCTTGATCGAGAGTTTGAAACATAATTTACTTAGCATTTCTTAATTTTGTGACAAAGGGAACAATGTGAAGTTTACTAATGAATGTTGTGTAGTAAGTGATGTAGGTAAAGGTACCAAGATTCTGGAAGGAACTAGGAAGGAAAAAAGTAATATTGTTGACCTGAACCTGGTTCCTAGGAACAATTTGACTTGTCTAAGTGCGATAGATAATGAACCACTCCTTCGACATAAAAGGTGTGGTCATGCAAGTATGACCTTGCTCCATAAGCTAAGTGGTAGGACTTAGTTATTGGTCTTCCAACCATCAAGGTCTCAAATCCTGAAGTTTGTGGCACATGTACAAAAGGAAAACATGTTAGATCCTCGTTCAAATCAAAGAAGATGGTAAGTACACAAAGTGCACTTGTATTGATTCACATGGACTTATGTGGCCCAGTACGTATCCAAAGCAGATCAGGTAAGAGATATGTACTAGTCTGTTGATGATTTTTCAAGATACACTTGGGTTATTTTTCTTCATAGCAAAGATGAAACTTTTGATGAATTTGTGACCTTTGCTAAAATAATACAAAGGGTAAGTGGTTTTAAATTGAATCATTTACCATCTGACCATGGTAAGGAGTTTGAAAACTCCAAGTTTGATGATTTTTGCAGCAATGAAGGACTATATCACAACTTCTCTGCTCCTAGAACACCACAACAAAATGGCGTGGTAGAAAGGAAAAATCGTACTCAGGAGGACATGGCCAGAACAATGCTAATAGCCAGCAATCTTCCAAAGAACTTTTGGGCAGAGGCAGTCAACACCGCTTGCTATATCATCAATAGGGTCATGCAGAGACCTATTACCTAGAAAACCCCCTATTAGCTTCTCAAAGGAAGAAAACCCAACATCTCTTATTTTAGAGTCTTTGATTGTAGATGTTTTGTACACAATGGTAAAGATAATCTAGGAAAATTTGATTTTAGAAGTGATGAAGCAGTTTTTATAAGACACACTTTAAAGAGTAAAGCATATAAAGTCTATAACAAAAGAACAATGTGTGTTGAGGAAAGCGTCCATATCATTTTTGATGGAACTAACTCTCTAAAGGAACCATGTTCTGAAAATGATGTTGAAATTGGATTGACTCGTTCTGAAGAGTCAACCTACTTTGATGAGGAACTAACACCTGCAGGTTCTGATAAAAAGCATATTCTTGAAAACGAGATGACTGTTCTTGATCCTATTCCTTGGGGGGAATAGGCAGATGAAGGAACGCAGGTAGAAGAAATACATCCAGTAAATGAAGCAACTAAAGAACCTTAAGTTGAAGGAACAAGACCAAGGGGATTTGAATCAAGGCCCTGGAAGCACCAGAGATCCCATCCTTTGGAGTTGATCATAAGTGAAATTAAGAAGGGAACTCAAACAAGATCCCAACTCAAGAAATTCTGTGCATTCCAGGCCTTTCTGTCCATGACAGAAACCTCGAGATCACAATGATGCCCTACTAGAGTCTGATTGGATAAATATCATGCAAGAGGAACTGAATGAGTTCTAGAGGAACAAGGTCTGACATCTTGAGACCAAGCCTAAGAACTAAAAGGTGATTGCGCTGAAATGGGTCTTCAGGAACAAGCCGGATGAGCATGGAACAGTCATAAGGAATAAAGCCATACTTGTAGCTAAAGGGTACAATCAACAAGAAGGTATTGATTTCGATGAAACCTTTGCTCCTGGTGCTAGGATAAAAGCTATCAGAATTTTGATTGCATTTGCTGCATTTATGGGGTTTAGGTTGTACCAATTAGACGTCAAATGTGCTTTCTTAAATGGATATTTAATGGAACACGTGTATGTGAAACAACCTCACAGATTTGAAAATTCTGATTTTCCAAACCAAGTCTATAAGCTAGATAAAGCTCTTTATGGGTTAAAACAAGCTCCTAGATATTGGTATGAAAGACTTTCAAAATTCTCGCTTTCACATGATTTTATTAGAGGCAAAGTTGATAGAACCTTGTTCCTTCGATCTAAAGGAACAAACATTCTAGTTAGTACAAATTTATGTAGATGATATAATTTTTTGGTGCTACTAACGAATCTATTTGCAAGGAATTTGTTGATCTAATGAGTAGTGAATTTGAGATGAGCATGATGGGAGAGTTGGACTTATTTCTTGGTTTTCAAATCAAGCAAACTAAAAGAGGAACAATGATCCATCAGCAAAAATATGTGAAGGAACTACTGAAAAAAATATGGACTGGAACAAGTAAAGACCAACCATACTACTATAGGAACAAGAACAAGGTTGGATGAGGATCTAAGTGGCAAAACTGTGGATCATAAACTATATAGAGGTATGATTGGATCAGTACTTTATTTAGCTGCTAGTAGACCTGCCATTTCCTTTAGTGTTGGTTTATGTGCGAGATGCCAATCAAATCCTATGGAATCACACTTCACAACAGTAAAAAGAATTCTTAGGTATTTGAAAGGAAGTGATGATCTTTGTTTGTTCTATCCTCGAAGTGACACATTTGATCTAGTTAGCTACTCTAATGCTGGTAAATCACAAAAGAACTTCTGGAATTGCTCAGTTCCTAGGAACAAGCTTAGTTTCTTGGAGTTCAAAGAAACAAAACACTGTTGCACTCTCAACAGCTGAGGCCGAGTATGTAGCAGCAGCTGCTTGTTGTTCCCAAGTATTGTGGATTAAACAACAGGTACGCGACTTTGGTATAAAATATAAGTGTGTTAATATTTTCTGTGATAACACTAGTGCAATATGTATTTCCAAGGATCTAGTACATCATTCTAGGGTCAAGCATATTCATATTAGACATCATTTCTTGAAGGACTATATATGTTGAAAAAGGTCTTGCAAAAGTAGAGTTCTGCCCTACTGAGAATTAAATTGCAGATGACCAAGGCTCTTGAGATAGATTTGAAAAGATTTGCTTGGAAATAGGGATAATTAGAATAATATGAAAATGCCTTTATATTTATCTCCCTAAGTAATATTCTTTACTAAGTGTGTCCAGCAATTTTCATGAATTTTTTTCATACACCTTAGTTAAGGTTGAGAACTCACATTAGTCTCATAATATTCCCCTTTGTGTCCTCACTAGTACTTTGAGAATAATATAGTACTTGTACAACTTAGTTAGAAGGTATCATAAGCATGAGTTCAAATACTTATCATTCTTTTCTCTCTTTTAAATTTGGGAAATTCTACATGGTGGCCTCCTACTATGAGTTTTTCTATTTCGTGACAAGCGAAAAAAAAAATTATACAAAGTGACATCATACTTTAAACAATTATACATAGTAACCTTAATCCACTTAAAACCTAGTTAACCATCCAATCAAAGGTGATTTACTAATCTATCCCTAAGTTAATTATCCTAATTCCTAACCCAAAACCCTTTTATCCCTTGTTTTTTTTTTTTTTTTATCATCTTAATTTCTTCAACTTCCCCTGGCTGCTCTAGTCCCTCTATTCTCTCCTTTTTTTTCCGATGCAAACTCTACAACATCATTATCAATCCGATGTTCTAATTGAGGTAAACTCGTTGTCTGCTACTATAGCAATCTGAAATTCATTGCTGCCTAAAATTAAGTACTGCTTTTTCAACGTTTTGCGCCATGTTTTGAAGTTGTAATTTCTGAATGATATGATTCAGTGATTTTTAATGCCCTAAGTTTTCAAGATCTCTTTTATAGTTTTTCTTGAATGTTTTACGCCATCTTTGAAACTTGTAATTTGTGGTTGATGCTTGAAAATTATATTGTAATTGTTAATGTTATATGGCTTCCAGAGACGTCATGTACAACTCTGGTTTTTCCTTAATGACAGAATGTTTAGGTTTAATATTGCATTGTGTTCTCATTTACTACACAAGCATATATACATTGTTATTAGGCTTTGACTATTAATCCCATAATTACAAACATTAATGAGCCCAACTACTTACAATAATACACATGGCCTAATACTTAAAGTACTTTACTAATTCTGAATGAATCAGATTGTATGATTTGATACTTGGACATACATTTTGATGAGATAAAACTATCATTTTTATGTGTGTATGGTGGAATCTATGAAATTATCATAATGCGTGACCGTGGACATTTTTTTCTATATGCATCTCCTGAAATTATGATACAGAGAAGTGTGCTACAGTATTGTAAAAAAAAATTCGGAATTTTCCTTATGCTTCCTTTCTCTCAAAGCCTTCTAATATGCCTTAAGACAATTTACTTATGGTATCTTCCATGCTACTGTACACTTTGTATATTAAGATATAGAAATATGATAGAAGTATGCTACAATACACTTGTAAAAAAAAAAATCAGAATTTGGTGGGTATGGTGGTGTTAAAGGCTGTTTATTTGTGTTTATCTATCAATGTCTACAGATTTTAAGGTTTGACTATGGCAAAAGTGGTAATTTGCTGGTTTTCAAACAAACTTGAGGAAATTAAGTTTGCTGATTTTAAAACTAATTCATGGCCCAATTAAAATAGTCATGCTGTTGCTAATGCTAATGCTGCTATTGTGTTTTGCATAATGAATGTAATTGTGTTGAAATACAGTTGTATGGGTAACACTGTTGATTTGATGATTTACGACATTGATAAAGTGATGTGGATTGATCTAATAAATGACTGAGGATGAGTTGAGGAAGAAAAACTATGAGACGCCTGAATTACCTACCTTTCACTACTATTATAAGCATGACGGATTCAAAATTCATAATGATAATGATTTGATGACAATGTTGCATAGATTTAGTAAAAGTAAAGTGATATGTATATATATATATATATATATATATATATATATATATATATATATATGTTGATTACGTAGATAAGCTAAGTGATTGTGTTCAAGCTGCTAGGAAATTGAAGTTTGATCAGGGGTTAGGAAATTAAAGGGTAAGAATGTCTTTAATTAGGGCAACAAACATTGATCATAGTAATCCAGTTCTTTCCCCCGATCCAATTCCTTCTTCTAATCCCTTGCCTATTGCGAACAATGATGATATGGACAGGATAAACCATGCAACTGATGAAACTTGGGAAGATATCCAAAATTACTTGGATGAACACCCTAAATTGAAAAAAGGTTTAAGCAAAAAACCAAAGAAACTTCAACCTTGGAGGAATCAGCAAACCATTACAATACAAACTTTTGGTCAATCAGAACCACGTGTGATATCTCAAATAACATCTTTCTCAAATGTGCCACCTATCCTTCAACCTATCATCCATCCACAGTCAAATAAGTCAAACACTTCAACCATTTTTTTGAAGAAGATACCTAAAACGACAGCTATTAGGAAGGGAATTGTCATCCAACCTACTCTTCACCTCACATAATCGATGAAGCGGAAAGTTTAGAAGACTTGGAAAATGATAATGATGATTAGACCTTGGTGATGACTGATAGTGGCAGGAATAAGAAGAAAGGAAAGGCAGACCCTTTAGATGATGATAAGCATGACCCTCTAGAGACAGATGATGATGAGGATTATGGTGATGATGAACATAAGAGCATTGATGATAGCTATGATCCGTATGAAGATGAATTATGGCAAAATGATGTGGACAATGACGAGTCATACCGGAAGAGAATTTACCATAATGGAGAGTATTTCAGATGTGATGAAGAATGGGGCAACATTGTATTGAAACCTTGGATGTTGTTTACTGACAGACAACATTTTAAGGGGGTATTAAGGGACTTCTACATTCAATGTGGGTTTGGGATTGTTGTTGAGAGGTCAATACCTAGGAGATTGACTGTAACTTGTCAAGCCTTCAACTGCTATTGGAGGCTGCATAGTAGCATACTCCCTGATGGCAAGACATGAGCACAACTATAAGGGCTTAGATGATAGGAATCCATTGGTCAATGTGGCTTAGGCAGCTGAGAAGTTAATGGATGACATTAGGGCAAATAATGACATTCCTAGTAGGACTTTGAATGCGCTTCTTTGGCAGAGGTATGGAGTTCAAATGGCTACTAGCACACTTTTATAAGAACTGTGGCTTTGAGGGAAATTAATGGTGGCAATGATGAGTCTTATACAACGTTGCCCAAGTACTATGAGGTGATTAGGAGCACAAACCCTGGTTCAATAGCTAACTATGCCTGGAAAACTAGACAAGGACCACATAGGGCTCTAATATTCTCCAATATATTCATTAGCTTCAAGAAAGCAATTGATGGATTGGCTACAGGGTGTAGGAGCTTGGTTGAAGTGGATGGAGCTCATTTAAAGGGTAATTTTGGGGGAGTGTTGTTATCTGCAGTTGCTATTGATGCCAATAATGAGATTTTCCCTTTTATTTAAAGAGAGTGCTACAATCTTGTAACAAAGGTGATGGGGATGAGTGGTGCATTATATCTGATAGACAAAATGTATCCACTCTGGCTATTTTGTTATCAATATTTGGCATTTGATCCTAACAGTTGCATTTCTATTTCACTAATATGTTTCCTTTGCTTGTAACAATTGTTCAATATAGGGAATTGATGTTGCCCTTACTGCTTTATGGCCTACAACAAGGAGGAAATACTGTTGCAAACATCTCGCTAAGAACTGGAAGGGTGCATTCCCTGGGCCCCTCATGTACTCATTGTTTTGGAAGGCTTGTAGTGCAACAAGTCCATTTACCTTCAAGAAAGCCATGGAACAAATACAGAGGACTAATCCCTTAGCTTTGCCGTGGCTGTCTAAAATTGGATATCAAGCAAGGTGGTCTCGACACCAGTTTGATCCCAATATATGCTGTGAAGAGAACAAGACCAACTTCGTGGAGAGTTTTAATGCTACTCTAGGAGTTGATAGAGTAAGGTCTTTATTGACTTTATTAGAAGGTAGTGGTATTCAATTATTTACCTTGATTTATGTGTGTCTGTGTGTGTCTTTATTTTATGCATAATAATTTTATGTTTTTATGTGTAGGTATTAGGAGGGTGTGTATGGTGAGAGTGTCTAAAAGAACACAAGCATGTGCCAATTGGAACGATTATGAACCCACCTCTAACATAGTTAGAAGAATCCAGAAGTTAGTGTTAGACTCAAGAATGTGCAAAGCATATGAGAGTGGTCGAGGGGAGTTTGAGATCAGAGATGGCAAGTCCATGTTGCCAGTGAGTTTGAACAAGAGAACTTGCATTTGTGGTTTGTGGCAAATATCAAGCTTGCCTTGTAAGCATGCAATAAGAGCATTATTATATGCTCAAGAAGATCCGTACATGTACACTAGCACCTGGTACTATGGGGGAGTCTACAAGCAGACTTATGGTCATACCATTAAGTCAATTCCAGATCAAGATAATTGGCCAGAGATTGACCAGCCAGAGATTTTGCCATGAATATTGAGAAGGGGTGTAGGTAGGCCCCCAAGAAACAGGAGAAGGGAAATTGGTGAGGAAGAAAAGGGCAAAAGGTCCACAACTATTAGATGCAACAATTGTCATGAGCCTGGTCACAACAGTTTGACAGGCAAAGGAGGACTTACTGCCAAGGAGAAAAAGAGGATTTCTGCATAAGGAGATGCTTCCACATCTAAACTAAGAAGAAGAAGGTGGCATAATATGCAACTCAACCTACTCCTGAACCACTGCAATCACAAGGAACAAACACTAGGAGTAAGAAGAAACAATAAGCATCATCATCACAACCAGTGAGAAAATCAACAAGACTTAACTTGTAGTTGCTAATATTGGATATGTAATTAGGTATCATGTGAAATAGAATGATGAATGATGAACTTTTATGTTCTCATGAATAATGTGGGTCTTTAGTTATCGATAAATGATGAATTATTTTGGTATATTTTAGTTGTTCTATTTAGGGTGTTTCAGGCAAGATATTTTAGTTGTTATATTTAGGGACATTATTTGTTTTATAATCGCGTTTATAAGTCTGGAAGGAAGCAGGTGTGAGTGAAGAAAAGCCACATTAGTTCTATCAAATGGCAACTTAATCTAATGAGTTGAAGTTGCTGCTCTTTTTGTTTGCACCCACATATTGGTTTAGTTCATCAGTTTCAATTTTGAATCTGTGGATGTAGCGAGTTGAAGAAGTTTGGTTGCTGGTGGTGATGTGTTGTTAGTCCGTAACTTCTCTACGAGATGATTAGATTAGAGTCATGCCTGAAATTTGCCTATGTAGGAGTTGAACCTACATATTTGCATGTTTTTCCACGCAATGCTCTCTGTGAGCTAATAGGCATATATCTTATGGAAATTAAGTAAACAAGAGCAATTTAGTTCTACCTTCAATTCCACATGCCTATGTCTTAAAGTACCTTGTCACTAGGTTCACCTCTAGCCATATACGTACTTTGGTACTTTGCTTGCACCATGAATAATCTAGATTCTATGCTCTTTCATGAAATAATCAATCATGACAAGGATACAAACTATTCAATCATACATGTTATACATCTGTGACCATATGAAAGAGATGACATTGCTAGTTCTTGAACCAAGTCAGAATTAGATAAGTAAAATTTCATCAAAATGAGAACTCACTATTAATCAAAATGCAACATCTAATTTATCAAAAGGGGTTCATTTAAACATGAGAGTCTGACCAATTTGGAGAAACATGACTAAAAAGCCTACAATATAACTGATTTTGTATCAGGCGAAAACGAACAAATGAGTCTGTGTATTAGTTTAACCACCTATAAGTATTTAATTGTAAGGAAAACAAAAAGGAGAGATATTGAATTGATAAAGAAGAGAAACAAAAGAGCCTGCAATATAAATAAATAAGAGACATAGCATATTGTTAATTTCTTCACTCTCTTAACTTGAGAAACAATAACATAAACAATAAAGGTTAAAAGTTAATCTGCACAAGAACATTACAAGTACTAGTAGGTTGTTGCTTGCCCCACAATAATCAACTTAGTTATCTTCTCTCTTGTTTGCTTTATCTTCAAAGAACTATATAAAATTTGGGTTCCTTCAACAAAACAGAGTTCTGTCATATTATCAGTCTTGATGCACTTAAGATTATGGGAAAACAGCAGTAAAAGTTAAGCACATACAAAAAGCATATTGTAGTAGTTACTTGTATACTTGTATTTGTCTCGTTAGGTGTTTTCCTCTTAAGGAGGGTGTTATTTTTTCATTAGCTTTTGAGTAAAACGCGAACATCAAGTTTCTGTTATACAAAGTTAGATGAATAATATGCAAAAAGGGACGAATTCAAAGCATGGTTTTAGATGACACAAGTCACAACCTACATATTCACTGTAACTTTGCCAACTAATGGCTATATCATGCTTTTATTCTTTTTTCATATTACACCATGGACTTGTAAAGGCTGTTTTTTATGGTAGTTAGTTTGGCATGTAGACTTTTCAAGTCTTATAATAAAATCACCCCAAATTATCATAAGATAAACAACATAAAATCAACACTCAAATCAAAATTGAAGCTTTCATTAAAAATTGAACAATATGCACGGAATTTTGAGTTGCTACTTTTGAGAGTGGTTGCTATTCAAACTACATTCCAAATCCAAACAATCATCCATTTTATCAGCCAAAAACTAATTGACAGTCTAAATAAATAAACACTTACACCTACCTAAATGATTATGATACTAAAAATATTGCTAAAATGAGTAAAACAAATGAAATCCAGAACCTGAAAAGCACGATTTTTGTGGAAGAATCGACTCAATCTCTCTTCACCTTTTCCATTTCCCTTCACCTTCGACTCAATTGTAAAACACAGTTTTTGTGGAAGAAGCTGTTATGTGAGAATTGGGAATTCTAGGTTAAATTTGGGGATTCTTGTTAAATTGTTCAATTAGATAAATTAAGGACAAATTGAGGATAAGAATTCCGATTTCTTCAAATACGATCATGCAAGCCATCAGAAGAGCAAAATATGGAAGTATGAATTTCAAGCTAAGGTAGAGGATAGATTGGTAGGGAGAAGTGTGAAGGAGAGAGAGAGTTTTTATATTGAGAATTACGTGATTTTTAATCAATGGGAGAGGGTTTTTTTTTGGGTTTTATGATAATTCAGTAGAGGGTAAGTTAGTAAATTTAGTTAAAATATGGTTAGTTGGGTTTTAAGTTAATTAAGGTTACTAAGTATAATTAGTTAAAGTACAAGGTCCCTTGATATAAATTTTTTTGGCCTACCAACAAGTAGAAAAACTCAAAATCATGTAGAATTTTCCTTTAATTTTTTTCCTCATAACTTTCATTTTATTTTTCTGAATTCCAATTTTTTTTCCTTCACATTTCGTACGTTGCATTGGTTCAAAATGTTCAAATGCATGCCGTTTTGAAAAATTGAATGTCTAAGAAAAAGGAAAAGCACCACAATAAATGAACCCTCTCGAAACACGAATAAAAGCCCCCTTCATAAATACTTCCCTCCATCCCATCATTACTCACGCTACTATTCACTCTTATGTGTTGATGAGGGGTTATATTAAAACGAGATGAACGAATTTTACTCCAAGTTTGATCCTGGTATGAAAAAGGGTGCCTCCAACATCTGTACCAAAGTAGATTATGTTGCTGCCTCCTTTCCCATTCATAAACTTCCCTGATCCCAGTCCCTTCTAGTTAAGACTTTCTATGTTTTGATTTTGGGTTGTATATTTAACAAACGATTGCAACACAATTTATTTTGTGTTTTTCTTGTGGAAATCAGAAGAATTTTAAAATACGCATCTTTCATTTCTCTATTTTTCATCTTCTTCTCTTTTGCTTTATGAACTCTGCTCCTGAGATGCTACTGTTTTGTTTTGCTTGTTCCTGTGTCTATTACTCTTGGAATGTGTGGATGGCTAATATTATGAGATAGTATGTTAGAGCTACTTGCCTTAATTTAAGATTATTGATTATACTAGTGCTGCAGGTTTCACTACTTAGTTTTGATGATGACAAAAGGGGGAAGATGTATTGGCACTTGAAAAAACTTTCTGAAATTTTCTTAGTCTCTACTGCTTTTCTTGATGATCTTTGTCTCTGTTCCTAGTAACAGTTTAGTGTCTTAGAGTTTTAGAGTGTCTTAGAATTTATTTAATAACTTTCATAATTTCTTTTACTTTTTGCCAACTATTTGCCATCATAAAGAATGGAGAATATTTTTGTATTCACGATTTAAATGATGACAAATAATGTTATTGAGTCTAGGAAATTAATTGTATAACTTAGAATTAATTTTCATATTGTCTTGAGTGTAATTTATTTAATTATAACTTGTGGAGAAATGATTATGAGTTTAACCTAGTCAAGTTATTGAAATAATTTACTTCATATGCTCGAAATTATGTGGTATAAATTGCTAACCTAATAACATGGAATATTATTTTGAATAATAATAATCTCGATGATATTAGAGAGAGTATATATTTGTTACTTGCTTGTAGATTAAACGCTAAAAATATGGAAGTAACAAACTGCAACAAACTGGGCTATAATGAAGGAAACGCACATAAGGCTGCAGTTCCTAGAATCTAGGGAGATTGAAAACTGTTTGACCAGTCAGTTCCTAGAATCCCAGAGATATAACTATCTCCCAAATATTCAGCCTCAATAACAAACTTCACGCTGAATATGGAAGTATGGTTGAGTGTACGTGGATTTGAATGTGGAGTTAGTAAGAGAAGATCATGGATAAAATAGCTACATCAACGGATAGATCATGGGTCACTTCTAACACCCATGTCTGCTTAGTGGAGTAAAAATAGGAGCTGTTGTGGTATTCTATATATAGCTCAACAATGAACCAGAATAAACTAACAACTTCCCATATTTATTTGTCATATTTTTAAGGAAGTTTATTTTCGGTTTTATATATTACTCTTCAAGCAATTATTCTTGTAATACTTTTCGAGTGTGGGTTGAGAGAACAAAAATCTTGTATTCCAGAGAGAGAAAAGAGAAAGGGAAAGAGAAGAGAGAAAGAGAAGACTTCTACTGAAGTCAAGTGAGGAAAGTCACGTGTTCAGGGGGAACAAGGTGGCTGGGAACTGGTTCCTAGAGGAACTAAGTGAAGATTTATTTATAATAAGTTGTAAGAACTAATATAAATAAAAGATCAAGGTTTCTTCCTAAAGAATTGAGGAAGATAACCTTGTTAAAAGGATCTTCGTGTATTCTTCCTTATTGCTACTTTTCTTTATTAGCTTTCAAATTAGTTTATCGCAAAAAAGTTTGAAAATCTCCCCAACTACATTTCACCCCCCTCTTGTAGTTGATCTAGTGTTTATACTAGACTAACAACTTATACTAACCAAATGTTCCTAACATGTTTGGTGGTGTGATGAGTTTTTATAGATGAAATTCTTCTTTTTGAAATCACGGGATCTTGTTTTTGAAAATGTCAAAAGTGGAAAGAGAAAGGCAGTAGAGTAAATTAATTTTTTTGCCTTGTTTCATGTTTCCACTTTTTATTAAGAAAGACTAAAGGAGTAAATTAAATTTTTTTCCTAAGTTAACATAAAGGTCAAATAAAATTTAATTTAACTTGGTTAAGTTTACTTTATGTGACTAATTTAATTATATATATATATATATATATATATATATATATATATATATATATATATATATATATATATATAATATATATATATATATATATATAAAATATGTTTTGTAACGTATGTCTTTTGCTACCATTTTCAAAAAGGGGGAAATTGTTGACCCTAAGTTTTGAAGATGACTTAACCACAAAATTAAAGACATCCTTGTATTATTTCATGTATGATTTTGCTAGGTTATTCATTCAAGAACAAACAAAATATTTGGTCGAAGATTAAAGTAAGGATAATTAATCAAGATCGAAGTGAAGATGTTCATGAGATGAAGAATCAAGCTTGGAATGAAGATTAGAATGCATTAGGATGTATTATATTCTTCATGTTTAGGTCGAGTAGAGGTAAAAGATGGTTGGTGTTGAATTCTCAAAAAGAACTTAAATTTGTTCCCATGATAGGAACATGCATTGGCACAGTTTAGGAACTATGGTTGGGATCTGACTTAGAAGCGTAATTAGGAACACCTAAACCGAATTAATGTTGAGCGCTTAATTTATGTTGAGCATACAACAGTAAAATGGAAATCCTAGTTAAGTTTTGCCTAGATCCACTATTTTAGGAAATTCGCTAGGAAAAGATTTTAAATAGTTTCTTTTAATTGAAAAATATATTATTCTATTTTAAAATCTTATCTTTTATTTTAAATAAATCGAATGATTTTTCTTTTTTGATAAAATCAAATATTCGGGTGTATTTAAAATAAATTGAAAATATATTTTTCTTAAATTAAATTATTTTAAATGGTTCAATTATTCCTCCCAAGTAACTACTTATGACGTAATACTTACTGCTACACGTTTTAATGAGTTAGTGGGTTAGTCTCTTTGTTCCCAAGCAACTTAATTAGTGGAAATCATGGGGTTAGTGGGCTAATTAGTGGTAAAATAATTCACTAGTAGAATAAATGTTATTTGCTGCGGTTAAAAAGTGCCCTATTGCTGCGATTTTGGGCGCGCAGCAATTAAGGGGGCAGCAATATGTAATAATTATATTGCTGCGGTTTTTAGGTAAAACCGCAGCAATATATGTATTTTATATCAGAATACGACAACATATTGCTGCGGTTATTGACCAGAAACCGCAGCAATAGGTCCTGAAAAAGGTAAAAAAAATTTTTTTTTTTTTTTGCATTTAGCACTAAAATTTGAAAGATTGAAATCATACAACTATCCCATTCACTATCCACCAAATTCACACACGAATTTAAGATAAAATGACATGAATCTCATTAATATATAAAGATAAAAAAAGAATTACAAAAATAATATAAAAGATCAAAAACTAAAATGAGAAAGCAAAAATTAAAAAAAAAAGTTACAACTAAATAACTAATTACAATGAAAACAAAAAATATATATGAAAAAATAAGAAACTGAAAATAAAAAAAAAAAAACTAAAACAAAACTGAAATTAAGAAACTGAAAATCTCCCAAGAACTTGAAGAACTCGCGATCTTTTGCTAAGGACTGGCGCCAAGAACATCCATTGTGAAGGACGAACCGAATCTGGAGCCTATGTATGACTTCGCGAGTGTACTCAATGGTTGTCTGCTTCTCATTTTGGCCAGGAAGAAATGGCCTTATACGGCAATACTCTCTAATATTTCCTATCAGAAGTAACAAATGCATCGAATCAGTTAAGCGACCACAACGAAGCTTAAAAATTAATGCTAATCAAGTGAGCAACGAACGAAAACCGAACGGTCGAGGCGACCTTATGAATCTGGCAAATTGTTGTGCAACGAACGAAAACCGGGCGACCTTATGAATCTGGCGAGCAAATAGCAACGAACGGTCGACCTTGCGAATCTTATGAAATCAAATAGCAAATATGACGACTGGAGGAAGAAGAAATCAAATAGCAAATCTGGCGACCTTATGAACGAAAACAATGAACGGAGAAGAAGAAATTAACGGCTGGAGGAGTTGTACGAAGACGATATGACGACTGAAAACGAAAATGAAGAACAATAAAAGACGAAGAACCAGATATGAGGAGAGGGAGGGAGAAAGAGAGGAGAGAGAGTGAGGAGAGAGAGGAGAGAGAGTGAAGGTTTTGTAAAAACGGCCGGAGGAGTTGTAAAGGAAGAAGAAGAACGGCTGGAGGAGTTGTAAAGGATGAAGAACTAAACCCTAATTGGGCAGCGTCCCTTTATTTTTTTTTTGAACAGACAATATTGCTGCGGTTTGGGCGGGAAACCGCAGCAATATATTTAAAAAATATTTTTTATTATATTGCTGCGGTTTCCCACCCAAAACCGAAGCAATATTAGTCTCTCCAGGCTCCATATTTTTTTCAGAATGTATCCGTTGAACAATATTGCTGCCGTTTTGGGTGGGAACCGCAACAATATTGTTACTTTCAATTTTTCTTTTCTTTTTGCGTATAATATTGCTGCGTATAGGTAAAATCGCAGCAATATCACCGCAGCAAATAGCATTTATTCTACTAGTGATTCATTACTACTTACTCTATAAATAGGCGTTTAATCCCAAGATCAATTTGTGTATGTCATAGCTTAAAATCCTAAGTTGTCTAAAGTGTCAGTGCCTTGTTCTCAAGAGAATTCATACTTACTATCTTTGATTTTTACTCTTCCATTGTTATCAAAAATTGTATTTATTTGGTTAAGGGGTTTGAGTGAACTCTTGTAAGTGTGAGAAAGCTTTGAGTGAAGCATGAGAAAGGGAAAAAGAAAGAAACTTCGAGTGAAGCAAGAAAAAGGGAAAAAGAAAGGAACTTCGAGTGAAGTTTGAGAGGAACAACAGTTAGTGGGAACTGTTGTTGGGAACTTGAGTTTAGGAACTCAAGTTGTGGTCTGAGAGAATTAATAGGTTTCTAAAAGAGTTGTTGGCCTATTATAGTGGAAAGTTTGAGTTAAAATCTCTTGTGGTCGAGGTTGTTTCTTCCTATTGGGCCTAGGATGTTTTTCCTCGCTAAATCTCTTGTGTTCCTATTGTGTGTTCCCTAGCTAGCTTTTCATTCCGTAAAAAGGTAAGCTTATTCTCTTACTATAATTCACCTCCCATCTTATAGTGCTCATATTGTACAACAACTTACGATTTAGCTTCCATTAGAACTCTAAAGTACTTAAGTAATTAGTAATATTTAATAAACTATTTACTTGATTGTAAGGATTAATTAGTTTGAGTTAGTATGCTTTAATCTAGCCTTGCATTTATTTCCAAAGAGCTAAGTGCGGCGGTAGCACGCCTGTTGAGTCGAACCCTCGTGAATTTCCCCCATCTTGAGTTTTATTAAATGAAGAAGGGTTCGGGTTGGCGGGGGTGATACACGAATAAAAATACTATTTTTAGTGGTATGTTATTGTGCAATCAATTTACACGGAACCTGGCATGTTATCCAAATTAACCTGATTAATGTTAGAACGGTTCTTTAGGTCTAAATTAATAAAAAATAACATGTAGGTGATAAAAGCAATAACACAAAGACAGTCATATAATATGCATAAAATAATTGTGCAAGCCTATAATAATGTATATAAACAAATAAAAGGTAATAAAGGTTTAGAATATATAGTAGAACGATATTATGTTAAAGATCTACATCAGAAAAAAGAACACACTTAGTAAACTTCAATATAAAAAAACTAGGAATTTACTCAGGGACCCTCAAGATTATGCCGTGTCTTTGGTCTGGGAGATTAACAACCTTCAGTACAAGCAATCGTGAAACCAGAAAATATGAATGTATATGTATATATGTAGATGGAATATGTTTGTGTTTGAAAGATATGAGTTTTTATAGAGAGGCTTTGTAATTCGTAGAGAGTTCCGTAAGGTATTTGTATTATAAAAATTGAGAGTTGTGTGTAAAATCTATTTTTTCAAAAAAATTTGTATGGAAATCAGGCCGATTTTTGGGAAAAACTAAATTGCGCTTCAGGCACCAACTGCGCCACGCACAGGCTAACGTGTCACACTTATGACGCGACATACCCATTAGAAAGCGTACCCATTGAAAACTCTTTGAAAAAGAGAAGAAAGAAAAATGTGCTTCACGTAGAGCTATGCACCAGGCACACGGCTCAGTGTGTGGCACAACGCCGTATGTCAGGTAAAGTTGCAATTGACGCACTAGCTTGACTTTTAACACGCCTTTGCCAGGTTTTTTAGAAAATGCATGTTAAAGATTTTCTTTTATCCTTTTAATTCCGAAAATCTAGTTTTACGGGATAAAATATGATTTTAACTATAAAAATATCCTTTAAAATTATAATATTAAAGTAAAAAATGAATTATTATTAAACAATTAGTTGGTCTTTTCAAAGGATTGCGATTAAAATACAATTAATTATCATCAATATTTAATTGGGCTTTAAAATAGGACTTTCACACTTTTCGAAATAGTTTTTGAATGGCTTTGCAGACTGCCCGTGAGTCGGACCAATTAAGAACACGATATGTTTAGTTCTTGGATCCTAAAATGGGTCGACACAATTATGTGTCTACAGTCGCTATTTTCGAACTGATAAAATCAATCACAAATCATAAACAAACTACATCCGTCATTAAATTGCTACATGAACGGTTCATTGCGATTTAAGTAATGAGAACATTCCATTGCAAATTTACGAGTCATTATTAGTCTCAAATCTGGGACTTAAAGAATTTCAGTCATAAATTACGACCGAAAAAAAAGCGACTAGCGTTTTAATGACGAAAATCGCTATTTTGCGCCAAAATATCTATGATTAGCGACTGATTTTTCAGCTACAACGTATCCATTCCCTTGTAGTGTTGATGAAGAATAAGTTGATATGATATTCTTAGGGCTTAATTAGAAATTCAATCAAAACTGAAAACGACTATACCAAATATAACTCAGTAAAAAATATGACCCGATTTGAAGTCAACCTGAACAATAGCAACTCGGTAATGATACGACCTAAATGTGACCCGAACATGATAGGAATGGATCTAAATTTCAACTGAAATCGAAAGTGAGGTTACTCATGATAATCCGAAATCGATTATACTTTGACTTGAAGTTAACCAAACTTGATTGTGACTTGGTTCAATAATGATATGGTCGCATTTAAACCGACCTGATAAGTACAAGTCCGAGCTTCTTTAAGACCTACAGTAACACAAACCCACATGACCCAAAACCTATTTTGATCTTATAAAAAGTCATACAAAACACCAAATAACCCGACCCAAGGTGATCTGACTTAATTATAATCCGACCTGAAGTCAATATAGACCTGGAATAACCCACCCAAGGTGTCCCGAAAGTGATTATGATTTTCAACCAAAGTTAAACTAAACTCAAAATAACTAGTTATAACCGTTTGAAATTGACCTAAACAGCACAGGTTCGACCCGATCTCGAATGTCAAATTTGGTCCACTTCAACACGACATAATAGTAACCCGACCGAACCACTAGGTTAGATTGACTCGTTTCCACCAACCCTATAAGTATCGAGCCAAAACCAAACTGTGTGTATGGATAACTAACACACGATGATCTAATTAGTATAAATATATGTAATGATGGTTCATAATCTCAAATCCGAAATAACTCGACCCAAGGTGATCGGAAACCGATTATGATCCGACCTAAAGCCAACACGAACTTGGAATGACCTGCCCAAGGTGACCAATAACCGAGTTTCATTTGAACTTAAGTCAATACGAACATGAAGTTATTAGTTTTGAGCCGTTTATAATCCGATTGGAATTGACTTGAACCAAACGGGTTTCGACCAGATAAGATAAGATCCAGAATGTCAAATGAGCCACTGCAATCCAACCCGATAGTGACTCGATCAGAGCCTAACTAACTCAGATTGTCATTATGCATTATGTTTCTTTTAAACCCAACCTGATAGTGATAAGTATTGACCCAAAACCGAACTATGTGTCCCAATGGACATCTAAACCGGCATGATCTGATTAGTATGAAAATATGTAATAATGATTCATAATCTCGAATAATCATTGTATGTCAGATTAAATCCTTGGCTCCATACCCATTTAAAAACTCATGATGATACAAGTTTTAGTTCATTTGAAAAACGTGGATCTTATACACAAGTAGTATCTATTAAATTGAATGGCCACTACTTTTAATAACATTAATACTTACTCCTTAATTTTGTGGATCACCGTCTTAATTCACATAATATTTTCACATGGGAGTGGAAAGTTGAAACCATATAGTACAAAACATAATTGACCATGAGAAAAAAAAAAAGATGTGAGAGAATTTCTTAGTGGAACTTGAGACTAGTCAAGACGTTGTTGTTGACTGGATCAGCCAAGTGATCAAGGAGGTTTTGGTATGGCCCAACACCAGTTACAAGACCTTGAATAAAGTAGCCCAAGATAGCCAACATAGCCAACCTACCATTCTTTACTTCCTTAAGCTTAAGCTCCTTCATGGACTTCTCATCCTTTCCAAAGCCCAATGGGTTGAAAATAGGCCCACCTGGGTAAGCTGGGTCACCTGATCCAGCAAAGCCTTTCTCTAGGCCCAAGAAGTATTGCTTTCCCATGGACCCTGGGTTGTACCAATCCTGCAATCTACGGTGCTCGGCGAAGCCCATTAGTGCCATCTCAAACACAAACAATGTGTAAGGGTCAGCCCAGTAATTGTAGGTGCCTGCTGGTGGGATCACACCAGTTTGGAACCATGGGAGGGCTGTTTCAGCTGGGATCAGACCAGCTTTTCCTAGGATTTCGGGCGCGATTGCACCTGCTGCACCTAGCATAGCGAAACGACCGTTGATGATCTCACCATAGGCTAACCATCTAGGCTCAATGAACCCACCAGTGCCTTCTGGGTCTGAGAGTCCTAGTGGGTCGAACCCGAAATCTCCTGGAAGACTGCATGGTTTAAAGCATATCAAGTTAGGTGTAAAGTCTTCTTGGATTTCAAGTTGTATGAGCTAAGTAATAGTATTAGGCTATGTTTGGCAAAACTGACTGAAATGGAGCTGAAACTGATAAGGTGGCTGAAACTGATTAGGTAACACCATCTTTTTAAATCAAAGTATAACACTATAAAAAAGGAAAGCAATCTTTGACTAATTTACGTAGAACAAACAATAATACAAAAATAAAGTGAAAGTTATAAACTTACGTCACACTCACTTCACCTGAGTTTTACTCGACGGAGATTATCTTCTCTATTCAAAACTTTTTATTAACAAGTTGAAATGAATTCTACAATTTAAAAGCAATTTTTGTTGTTGTTGATTTTCTAGTGTGTTACGTTTACTGTTTAATCTAATGATTCCTCCTTTTTTTCCATTACAATTTGATTATTTCATATGTTAGTGCACAACTTTTGCTATTACTATATTTAATTTTGTAAATGGTATTATAAAAATATATATTGAGATGTATCCAATAACATCTTACATGTTAAGTTTATATGTGTATAATAGTATAAAAGAGTGATCAAAGGTATCACATGAATTATTACATTGATATTGTTAGGCTCATGTTTATTCTGTATTCACAAGAGCAAAATAATCATAAATAGTGACTAATCATAGTTTTAACATATGATTATACGAGTTTCCACATAATAGTAATCATGTCAACGTATATGTCAATATGTGAATATATTAGCTGGGAGACTGAGAAATAAACAACATTCCAGAACATCAAGGCATGAACTCTCATTCCATTTCATCAACGATAAGATAAAAAAAACGGGTGAGATCATCGAGTGACAACAATGAGATGGAGGGACTAAGAAACAAACAAAAATGCAAATCATAATCATAAACTATTACTGTACATCAAAATTGTAAACTACAGAAATCGAAGTTACAAGGTCTTGTATCATTACCTGCCATCCAAGTATGAAAGGCTCTGCTTCGATGCAAACCAAAGGGGCCTGTTTGCTCCTTGCTGTTAATAAATTTCCATATTTGGGAAAAATAAGTCAATCACCCACAAATTTAATTAGAAAAATGAAGAATCCTGTAGTCCTGGACGGCTGCTTATCTGATTACGTTAATTCATATTAAGGCTCCGTTCTTTGCACTAAACTGAATTGAATTGAATTTGTCTAAACCGAACTTAACTTAATATGTTTGAACGAAAGTTAATCAAAACTGAGAGTAAACTAAGTGAATTGATATATGAACGTGTCTGAACTAAACTGAACTAAGTTTTTATTAATTTAGTCCAAAAGAATATAATCTCAAATCTCCTAATATAGTGTGGTTTTTCGAATAATGAACTAGGATCGGAGTATGTCAAAACATCGGCTAGAAAAGTTAGAACTCAAAAACTAAACATGGAGAATAATATCGAACAAGCTCATATTTTGTAATATACGTAAATCATTTTTCCAAAACAAACATGACCATTGACCAGTATAACTTCGACTAGTTTAATTTGAGTTCATCATCAATTTATATCACCACCTTTAATAAAAAAATCAATTTATGTAATCTATTAGCATTAAAATCTCAAAACCAAAAACTGAAAGGTGAAAGAAATATTGAATGAGGTAAGTACCTTAACGGGAGGAGTAGCAGATGCTCTGACAACAAAAGAGTTCTTCTTTGAAGAAGGAGAAACTCCTGACCTAGCACCTAGAATCTGTCTTGCAGTTTCCACTGAAGAAGTTAAAGAAGATGACACCAAAGCTTGTGTTGCCATTACTTATGCTTAGAAAAATTAATTCTTTGATGAAATTAGATGAAGTGAATACTCAATAGAGTACTCTTTCAGTACTCTATCCAACAATGAGATTGTAGTTGTGGTGTTGAAGGCCTATGAAGGGCACATAATAGTTAAAACAAATATGTGGAGGAGAGAGAAAAGCCAAGTTGGGAGTGAGATTTTCTAAATTCTCAGGTGGATATTGATTCTGAGGTGGCTTTCATTTTAGCATGCCTGAAGATCTCGTTATCCAACTAGCAAAGAACAAGTGGCAATTAGCATCCTGTGTTGGATAATAGATATTACCCTTGTTTAGTTCTTGATTTCCTTCATGGCCCATTGCCACCTAAAGAGGGTAGGGTCTGAATGTCTGATAAATTGATGGATTATGTTATTATAGGAGTATGTTGACTAGTGTTATATGGAGTAGTGTTAATCAGGCTAAGCAGCTTACGATTATTTAGCTAATCATGAATTCGTGACTCCTGAGCGTATCTAAGTAAATTTTAAATGTTGTGGACTTATTAGTTATTACTAAGAGATCCCTAAATCCTTGCAGGAAGGAACGAATAATGTTCTTGTTGTATGGGTATAACCTAAGTACGTTAGTGACCAACATGGCGAGTCCACATACATTAATAAGGAGCGAGCGCGGTGAACGCCGGCCATAGCTTTAACAAGTAAGTTCACCAACGGGGTCGGACAATGTTGGCGGTCGCCTAATAAAACAAAGGTATGAAAATCTTCTCACTTGTCAAGTGCGTCGTAGCCATACACGTGTCAAAGAATTACACACCCTGTCAGAGGAATAGTACTTCTATAAATAGCTCACTAGTACTATTCTGCAGGTACATTATGTCTCATAGTAAAAATAGCTTATCTTTCTCTCTTTAAATCCTAGTTGGACAAACACTGACTTGAGCGTCGGAGGGGGTTTCCTCGCGTCCCCCCCGAGGGTAGCTCACGTTTGCTTATTGTGCAGCTATTCACCAAGGGACAGTATTCCCCAGATCTTTGGCGAACTTTTCTTGAGGTCGTCAACTGTTTCAACACCGAAACAATTTGGCGCTAGAAGGAGGGGACTTCCCATCTGTGTGAACGCTAACATGGAAAGAGCAAGCAATGACGGATATGGTCCACAAGGATTCGAAACCGGAAAAAGGTTTACTCAGCCCCTATTACCGAACCCATTGGTGTACCCCAGTTCTCAACTAGAGGGAATAACCAAAAGCATAACGAAGAAATGATTGAAGATAACAAGGTTGTACAGAAGATTCTTCGATCATGTAATAAGAAATTTAATCATGTGTTACCTACAATAGAGGAATCTAAAGATATTGATAAGTTATCGATATAAGGGCTTCTTGGATCACTCCAGGTACATGAGGAAAGAATTTTGAAGAATGATGGACCTGCTATAATAGAGCAGGCACTTGAATCGAAATTAACTTTGAATGAACAAAGATGTAACCAACGAAGAGGCGGTTATCATGGAAGTGGTAGAGGTCGAGGTCGTGGAAATTATCAACCTCATGATCAAAATAATGATAAAAAAAATTTGTTCATGGAAGAGGATCAGGAAGAGGAAACATTTCCAATGAACGTGGAAAACGAAAAGATGTTCAATGTTGTAATTGTCAGAAGTATGGGCATTATGCATCCGATTGTTGGTACAAACTGAAAGATCAAGGCAATCGGCTAAATTTTACAGAATCATCACAAAATAATGAGGATTCCCCAACATTGTTATTAGCACATGAAGAAACTAGCAGTCAACAAGATATGTGGTTTATGGATTTTGGAGCCAGTAACCACATGTGTGGGAAAAGAGAAGATTTTGTTGATCTTGATGAGAAAATTCAAGTAACGTGAGTTTGGGAGATTCATCTAAACTGCAGGTTGTAGGTAAAGGGAAGATACAAGTTATTCTGAAGAATGGAAATGAAGATTTCATTTCAAATGTCTATTCTGTTCCTAATATGAAAAGTAACATACTTAGTATTAGGGATCTTCTTGAAAAAGGATATATCGTGCATATGGAAGATAATAATCTTTTTCTTAAAGACAAAGGTTGGAGACTCATTGCTCATTCTAAAATGGCGAAGAATCGCATGTTTCTGCTGCAACTTAATACTGATGTGCAAAAGTGTTTCCTTGGTGTCATTGAAAATGAGTATTGGAAATGGCATATGCGATATGGGCATTTACATTTCAATGGCTTGAAACTTATGTAAACAAAGAATATGGTGCATGGGTTACCAAACATTGAAGATCCTAAACATGTTTGTGAAATATGCATAATTAGAAAATAAGCTAGACTTCCATTTCAGAAGGGATTCTCACAGAGAGGGAAGGTACCACTGGAATTGGTACACACTGATATTTGTGGACCATTAGAGCCAGTATCGTTGGGAGGTAACCGTTACTTTATTACTTTATTGGCAATTATAGTAGAAAATTGTGGGTGTATATGTTAAAGGAGAAGTCAGTCGCATTCAACACATTCTTGCAATTCAAGGCTAGTGTAGAGCTAGAAAGTGTATGTAAATTGAAAACGCTTAGGGTGTGTTTATCCCTCAGACTCAAACCCAAACTTCAGACTGTGCCACATCAGCTTTCCACTAATTTTTATCTACTTATTATTCTTCAGACTCACTCCAGACTCATTCCAGTTTTACACTTTATCCCTCAGACTCTCTCCAGACTCTTTATCAAAAGTTTAACATATTATTTTATATTTAATCATTTTCATGTTTTTTTTTCTATAACATTATTAACTTAATATGTTATGAGCATATATAGTTTAATTATTTACTAATTATTATAACATTAAAATAAAGATTTATCTAATTATTTATTTAAGATTACGAAATAGCTGAGCAATGTTCAAGGGGGCAGACCGTTTAAATTTATGAATATAATGGCTGAGCAGGAGGATTTTCTACTAACTGTTGATAATGCCTGGTCCTCTATACAAGGAAGTTCTAGACTTCAATCAGTGTGGGTGAAACTCAAGGCTGTCAAGAGAGATTTGAAGGTGATGAAACAGCAGAAAATAGGAATAGCACAGGAAAAGGTGGAGGTGCTGAGAAAGCAAATAACTGATCTACAGAGTCAGGGCGATTATGACAGTAATGCTGAGATCCAACTCTCTGTTAAAGGTCTGCTGAAGGACCTGAATTACTGGTCTCATGTTGAAGATAGTATCCTTCATCAGAAAGCTAGGCTCAACTGGTTAAAGCAGGGAGATGCTAATACTAAAATGTTTTTTACTGCTACTAAGGCCAGGCATGGTCAGAATAGAATTGATTTGATAGTAGCTGATGATGGGAGAATGATTCAGGATGTAGGAGCTATAAGAGAGGAAATCTTGGATTTTTATAAGAAGCTGTTGGGAACAAGAGCAACAAGACTCCAGGGAGTGGATCTTAATGTTGTGAGGGAGGGTCCAAGTCTGTCTAATCAGGCACAAGAATCACTAATGAGAGTGATTACACATACTGAGATTGATGAAGCCCTTGCTGGAATTGGGAATGATAAGGCCCCTGGGATTGATGGCATTAATGCCTACTTTTTCAAAAAAAGTTGGTGCAAAATCAAGGATGATATATATGCAGGAGTTCATGAATTTTTGGATACTGGTAAAATGTATAGACCTGTGAATTGCACTACTGTTACTTTGCTTCCCAAGGTCCCTAATGCAACTAAGGTTAAAGAATACAGACCTATTGCATGCTGTACAGTAGTATACAAGATTATCTCAAAAATCTTGACTAACAGGATGAAAGATGTGATTGGAGAGGTGGTGAATGAAGCTCAATCAGGGTTTATCCCAGGCAGGCATATTTCTGACAATATCCTATTAGCTACAGAGCTTATTAGAGGGTATACTAGGAAATATATGTCTCCTAGATGCATTATGAAAGTGGATATTAAGAAAGCCTATGATTCAGTAGAATGGTCTTATCTGGAAACATTACTGAAAGAATTTGGGTTCCCTAATGTGTTTACTGGGTGGATAATGGAGTGTGTTTCTACTGTATCTTATAGTGTTCTGGTGAATGGTATTCCAACTCAGCCATTTCAAGCTAGAAAAGGTCTAAGGCAGGGGGACCCACTGTCCCCTTTTCTATTTGCATTAAGTATGGAATACTTAAGTAGGTGCTTGAATGAATTGAAGAACTCTCCTGAGTTTAATTTCCATCCTAAGTGTGAAAGATTGAATATCACTCATCTGATGTTTGCAGATGATTTGTTGATGCTTTGTAGAGCTGATAGGAGCTCCCTGGAGTATATGGTTATTAATGCTTTCCAAAAGTTCTCAGAAGCTTCTGGCTTATCTATTAGTCAAGAGAAGAGTAATGTGTATTTCTGTGGGGTGCATGATAACACAGCAAAGGATTTAGCTGATAGTATACAAATGCAGGTAGGGGAGCTCCCTTTCAGATATCTAGGGATCCCTCTCACTTCAAAGAAACTCACAACAGCTCAATGTAAGCCTTTGGTGGAGAGGATCACTAGTAGGGCTCAAACTTGGTTGGCTAATTTGCTATCTTATGCAGGGAGGCTTCAATTGATAAAGAGTATACTTAGTAGTATGCAAAACTACTGGGCTCATATATTCCCTCTCTCAAAGGCAATCATTCATGCTGTAGAGAAGGTCTGTAGAAGATTCCTTTGGACTGGTAAGACTGCAGAGTCCAACAAAGCTCCTGTTGCTTGGGATACCATTCAACTCCCAAAGAGTGGAGGGGGATGGAATGTTATCAACATGGTTAATTGGAATAAAGCTGCTATGCTCAAGCTGCTGTGGGCAATAGAGTTTAAAAGGGATAAGATGTGGGTGAAGTGGATTCACTCCTATTATATTAAAAGGCAGACTATCTATACAGTCAACCTTAGTAATCAGGTGTCATGGGTTCTAAGGAAGATTATAAAGGCAAGAGAAATCTTGAATGATAGAGTTGAATGGAGTGAGGTGAGTACTGGAGAAAAATTCTACATAAACAAAGCTTACAGGAAGCTCAATGATCCTGCTGTAAGAGTGAGTTGGAAGAGATTAATTTGTAACAACCAAGCCACTCCGAGAAGTAAATTCATCTTGTGGATGATGCTGCATCAAAGACTTCCTACAGTGGATAGAGTAAGGAAGTGGGGAGTCAATTGTGATCCTAGGTGTAGCCTATGTAAAAATGATGATGAAACAGCACAACACTTATTCTTCTCATGTACTTATGCTAATGGAATCTGGAGCCAAATTTGCAGATTAATGAATGTTGCAAATGTAGGGACGAATCAGCAGGAGGTGATCTCAAGCATGAGTAATCAGGCTAGGAAGAAAAAGGGGAAGGTGTTTGTTATGCTCTTTACTGAATGTGTTTATGCGATCTGGAGGCAGAGAAATAGCCAAATTTTCACTGGTCATTGTAAAGATGTAAAAGTAGTCTTTAGGGACATAGTCTTTACAGTGGCTTCGAGGTGTATGGATAGTGACAGGAGTAAGCTGATGCTATAATTCTCCTAGTGTATGTTCTGACTCTTTGTTTCATGTGCAATGCTGTTGATGCACATGTTTTTTTTGGTATTAAATACAACTATTATTTGCCAAAAAAAAAAAAGATTACGAAATAGTAAATTACACACGAAATAGAAAAGTACACACGAAATAGAAAATTACATACGAAATAGAAAATTACACACGAAATAAAAAATTACACACGAAATAGAAAATTACACACGAAATAGAAAATTACACATGAAATTTAATTAGCATCTCCTCCATAACACGACCATATGTGTTCCACCAAATCATGCTGTAGTTGGTGGCATTGTGCTCGGTTGCGAATTCGCGTATGATTTTCAAAGTACCTGCTTCGGTTTACATAATAATTTCTTAGCCGCCCGGTATGAAGTTGTGGACTTTCGCTTTGATTCCTTGCTACTTATAATTAACACTAGTGGTCATTTGAGTATCATCTCTTATCCTCAATAATCATATTATGTAATATGATGCATGCTTTCATGATATCACCAACTTCACTTTTTTTCCATAAACGTACCGGGTTGCAAACAATCGCGAATCTCTTTTGGAGGACCCCGAAAGCTCGTTCTATATCCTTCCTTGCACCTTCTTGATGTTGAGCAAATAGTTTTCTTTTCTCAGATAGCATGTTCGCTCGAGGAATGGTTTTGACGAATACAGGCCATTCAGGATAAATACCATCCGCAAGATAGTATCCAATATTATACGTGCTTCCATTTATCGTCCTTCAAGCAACTCATCAAATACCGGGGATCGATCCAAGACATTAATATCATTGTTAGATCCTGCAACACCAAAATATGCATGCCAAATCCATAAATCATAAGAAGCAACAGCTTCTAATATCATTGTTGGTACACCTTGATGACCCCAGTATATTGACCTTGCCATGCCGTGGGACATTTATCCCATTGCCAATGCATACAATCGATACTACCAAGCATACCAGGAAATCCGCGGGATTCCCCAATTTGAAGAAGACGTCGGGTGTCATCAACTGTTGGCCTTCTTAAGTAATGAGGTTCAAAAACCTCAATCACACACTTACAAAAATTCTTCAAGCATTGTAGTGCCGTATTGCCAGCTATTCGCACGTACTCATCTACAGCATCACCAGCCACTCCATAAGCCAATAATCGAATGGCAGAAACACATTTTTGAAGTGGTGGGAGAGAATTCCTACCAAGAGCATCAAGTCCCTTTTGGAAATACGTAGAATGATTTTCGAGGGCATTGACGATGCGAAGGAATAACTCCTTTCTCATTCGAAACCTTCGGCGAAATTGTTGTGCATCATATACCGGGTCACTTGAGAAGTAATCATTCCATATGCGCTCATGTCCTTCCTCACGATTTCTTTCTATGTATTTTCTTTTCTTTCTTATTTTACTAATGTTTGAAGGTGATGTATCTTCAATGACATGATTTAGAATCTCATCTACTAAATCTGTGGAAGTGTCACCCCTCATGTATGAATCATACGTTTGATTGTACAATTCATCGAATGTGTTGGGAGGGTTAAAGTATGACATATCACTATGACTTGAAGGTTTTAAATTTTTGAGAGGATTTGTGGATAGTTTGCTATGAGAATTTGAGTTCAGAAATGGGTAAATATATAGAAGTTGTGGAAGTTAGTAATTCAATGCACAACTTTCAAACAATTCAATCACTGTAATGAGTACTACAACAATAATGCACTGATCTTTGGTACAATAATTCAAAAAATAGTGCAATTATATCTGACAAAGTTACTGAAAAGATGGATGTGAAATAACAAGTCATGTACTGATATAGACTTGGAGGTGACAACTCATTGAAATTGGAATCAATTCACCATTATTATTATGATTATTTTTATTAATAATATTACTAATAATTATCATACTTAACGTTAATAAAGGAAATAATTAATTATTATTAATATTAAGAAATAACATAAGTTCATGAAATAAAAACATGCTTTACTGAAACATAGCTACAATATATTAAAACAACATAAATAAACATTAATAAACGTAATCAAATTTTGCAAGTTGTAAGCAACCTAATCATCAAAAGTCCATCCATATTTTTCTGCAAGTGCTTGTAACTTCTTCTCATGAATCTTTCTTTGCAAAGGAGCCATCTTGGTGACATCGGCACAAAGTAGTTGGTTTTCAAGCTCCGCTCCTTCAAATCTGCCATACGACTCATTGATTGTTACACGTGACTCTGAATATCTTTTGCAACTGATATGGCTTCACTATGATCACTTTGGGTGCTTTTTCCCTTTCTCTGTGCAGCTAGTTGTTTCTTTGCAGCTTGTTGACCTGTTGGTCGGGCCTCATCAACTTCATCAAAACCCTCAACATCCTCCCCGCTTGCTGTGTAGTCTCCTGATTCAGAAATCTTGTTCCTTTTTGACGAATCACTATCGTTGTCTTTCTTACGTTTGCTCTTTAGTTCAGCTTTGAACTTATTAGTTTCACACACAATACTCCACACATGATCGTATAGAAACTTGGAATTGTAGAGACTTTGGTAAAGTGCACGAGCCTCCGAGAGCTTCAAAGCTTCATTAAACCCACTCCTCTTTTCATACTTGGCATAACACCCTGCAAACTTTCCAAGTGCATTATTAATTGCCCACCAATGTTGTTTGCAAGGATTTACCTCTCGTTCAGCTTGATTTGTTTGCCTATTTTCATTGATGAATGCACAAATTTTCCCCCAATATGCATCGGCTCTTTGTGCATTGCCATTCACTTCATCTTTGGTAGTATTAATCCATGCAATACTAAGAAGTGTTTCATCTTCTATCGTCCAAGTTAACCCTTTTTTCTCTTTAGGCTGACTTACTTTGCGACGTGATGTAGTACGCGCAGCAGTACGAATAGTTGTAGTAACATCAACATTCTCCGCCTCTTCAATACCCGCATTATCTACAAATGCATTGTCGGAATTGGACCCAATACTAATGGGGGTAAAAGGAGGTTGGTCAATATTTTGACTAGTAGGAGTATATTGGTTATTTGGAGTTTGGAGAAATTGGGTAAAATTTGGCACTTGTGCATTCCCCATACTAGTGGGATTGGGGTTAGAAAAATTTGTATTTTGGGAATTTTGAGATTGATTTTGTTGAGCTAAAAATGTCTGAAATTGAGGATTATTTTGAAACAAACTCATATGGGAGTTTAAATCAAAATTCTGATTTGGATCCATTAAAAATATAATAGATGGATTTTTTTTTTTTTGAGAGAATAGAGAGAAAAGGGAAATCGATATGGGAGAATATTGAGAATGTAAAAAAAAAGTTGTACCCAAAGAGTTATTTATAGGCATTATTACAAATTATTATACAATAAATTATACAAATCATGATATTTTTTATTAATAAAATTTATAGCTGTTTAAAAGTATCCGTTGCATTTTTATGTTGGTGGGACATGGTAAAAGTGCCAAAGTGAGTCTTTGGCAGAGTTTTGGAAATTAAAACTCTATCCAAGACTCACATTGATTTTGTTGAAGATTATCGCGTGAGACTCTCTGAGACTTTGCCAAGTCTCTTCCTGAGACTCTTGCTCAAGACGGCGATAAAGACACCCTTAGGTCTGACCGAGGGGGCGAATACACATCCAATGTGTTTAGAAATTTTTGAAGTGTGGGAAACAATTTACAGCCTCCTATACTCCGCAACAAAACATAATTGCCGAAAGAAAGAATCGAACAATTCTAGACATGACAAGAAGCATATTGAAACAAAGAGGATTGACGAAATAATTATGGGCAGAAGTTGTTGCTTGGACATACAAGTTATATTTTAAATCGATGTCCTACAAAAAGCCTTAAGAACATGACTCCACAAGAAGCATGGAGTGGTGAAAAAACAAATATTGAACATTTAAGAGTATTTGGGTGTTTTGCTTACGCTCAAATACCAGAGGCAAGAAGGAAGAAGTTAGATGATCGTGTGAAAAGTGCATCTTCATTGGATATAGCCCACAATCCAAAGCTTACAAGTTATTCAATCCTATCACTGGTAATCCTAGAAATGGGAGAATCAAGAAAAGGAGAAAGAGACGGTTGTATTTGAAGAATACAACGATGTTAAAGAAACAAGTCCTGAAGAGACTCCACCGTACCATTGACCCCAACAAATAACATTAATTCATCACCATCGTCATCTGAGGGAAATTCTTCATTAAGAAGTCCTTTCAAGATGAGAAGCCTCAGAGACATTTATGAAGAAACAAATGAAGTTAATGAAATTGACTTTTTTTGTCTATATGCAGACCATAAACCCATTAATTTTGAAGAAGTTGAGAAAATAAAAGAATGGATATCAGCTATGAAAGAGGAGATATGTTCCATAGAGAAAAATGATACATGGAAGTAGGCTACTCTACCAAAAGGTCAGAAGGCTATTGGAGTAAAATGGGTATACAAAATAAAAAGAGGGGTTCATGCAAATATTGAAAGATATAAGGCAAGACTCGTAGAAAAAGGTTATAAACAAAAGTTTGGTATTGATTATGAAGAGGTACTTGCTCTCATGGCTCGTCTAGATACTGTGAGATTGTTAATATCACTAGCAGCACCTCATAAATGGAAAATATATCAACTCGATGTTAAATCTGCAATTCATAATGGAATTCTTGAAGAAGAAGTTATGTAGAACAACCAGACGGTTTTGAAATCGAGGGAGAAGAAGATAAAGTGTATCGTTTGAAAAAGGCACTTTATGGTTAAAAGCAAGCTCCACGTGCATGGAATGCATCCATAGATGGATATTTGACACAAAGTGGCTTTATCAAATGTCCTTATGAGCATGTTGTTTACGTGAAAAAGAATGGTGATGATGTTCTCATAGTCATCTTATATGTTGATGATTTATTGTTCACCAGTAATAATCAAAGTATGTTTGATGATTTCAAGTTGACCATGTTCAGAGAGTCTGAAATGATAGATTCTGGCCTTATGAATTTCTTTCTTGACATAGAAGTGAGTCAATGTGAACATGATATTTTTATTCCCAAAATAATATACAAAGGAGATTTTAAATAACTTTAAAATGAACTCATGCAAACCTAGCTACAAGCACCCCTGTTGCAACTGGGATATAGTTAACAAAGGATGGAGAAGGGAAATTAATCAATCCAACTTTGTACAAGAGTTTAGTTGGAAGTTTAAGATACTTAACTATCACTCGACCTGATATAGTATATGGAGTCGGACTTGTCATTAGATATATGGAGATACCTAAAGAATCTCATTAATGCACGGGGAATGATACATATTGATTAAGGCAATGAGAGCATTAAGATTGGAAAAGAACAAACAAAAACAATAAAGAACGATTTTGATCACTATCCTTGTTCGAATGAACGAACAACCACCACTAACACCAACCCAATTAACCACCAATCTAAAGGTTGTATTATGACAATTAGTCTCTAATATCAACCTACTTTAAGTTCTATCAACTAAATCCACGTTTAAATTGAAAGAAAGTAAAGCTTTCATAAAAGATCAAAACTGATCCAGGAAATACACACGCACACAACTCTAGTGTAAGAACATTTTCAATAATGTCTTAATGAACTCCAAATTTTGATTGTGATACATGGTTACAAAGAGACATATAAGGCTACAACATACCAAAAATTGAAGTCATTTGGTTGTCATTTCCCAGCCAAAAAAATAAAATAAAATGCAAATTCTGAAAAACGTAGCTATATTCAGCAACCTCCAAGAAAATAGTAAAATAAGGCCATTGGTTGATCCTATACAGAGAAACTACCAATGGGAGATTATTCTACATAAACTAAGGAAAATATCTTCTAAAGATGGCCGCAACTGTTGAAGTATTTTCAGAAACCCATAACATAGAAAAGAGGCCCTGAAACACGTTTTTTTCTGGCCAGACTGCATACCTTCGCAATGAAGCTCTTATATCTCATTGCTCCACGTTCCAATTGCCATGTGCTTTCATATGGGACTGCTAGGCATCCATGTGAAGCTATTGAAGCATGAGGTGGCCTTGAAACATCAGATTTAAGCCCCCTTAAAAAACTTACAAAAATGTTTAAGCACTAACAAAAACCTTGGACTGTACTTAAGCATTTTAAGCATGGTTTGTGCACTAATTAAGCTACTTTACATGATTTTTAACATAATCAGCCACATTGAATGATTGCTAAGGTACCCTTAAATATAAATAATCATGTTCATAGCTGATTAAGGCTCGGAACTTAATCTAGGCTTGTTTAATTAACACTTTCGGGATGTTAGTGTTAATCAAACTCAAAAACTGGACTTCCATCCTTTCTTCCCTGATTCCGAGAAGACTCGGGGCTAAGGTAGATGCTCCTGCATCAGCGAAGAGAATAATGAGGTATATCAAGGGCAGTTTAGAATTTGGATTGTTTTATTCTTATGGAGATGAAGCAAAATTATTTGGTTACTCTAATAGTGATTAGGCTCGAGATCAAGATGAGAGAAAAAGTACAACTGGATATGCATTTTATCTAGGTTCAACTGCTTATACGTGGTCTTCCAAAAAACAACCAGTTGTTGCATTATCAAGTTGTGAAGCAGAATATATAGCAGCCTCATCAGCAGTATGTGATGCAGTATGGTTAAAAAATCTATTACACGAACTTCATCAGATTCAAGAAGGACCTACTACAATATACGTTGACAACATGTCCGTAATAAAACTTTCTAAAAATCTAGTACAACATGGAAGAAGCAAGCATATCGATACAAGGTTTCACTTTCTTCACGATCAAGTTAAGCAAGGAATGATCACGCTCGAGTATTGTAATACCATAGAGCAAGTGGCAAATATTTTTTATGAAGCCCTTATCTAATGACATATTTGAAAAGTTGAGAGCAATGCTCGGAATGATAATTAAAGTTTGAGGGGGTGTGTTAAATATCAAACTTTCATTAATTACTTACAGTTTACCATTATTATCATTTACCATTATTAGTTTTAGCTAATATATTATATGGATAGAATTGAGGAGAAATCATATTCACTGATTCTTTAGTTAGGAATATCATTATAAATGTAAATTGTAATTGATAGAAATATATATGTAAAAAAATAAGAAATAATAAAAGGGTTGTAACCCATATTAGTTTAATATCAATAAAGTTGTTTATGTATATTAGAGTTAGCAATTTGTATATTGTAACTCCAACAACTATAACTTATGTATAGATTAGTGCACTTAGACATTTAGGAAAAGTATTATGGCTGCAATTTGTGTCTTTAATTGTGAGAGTAATAAGATATGCTTCGTTTTATATAAGTTTCTGAAGTGTGGCACTTGACAGTATGTTTGAGAATCTGACTACGCACTTAGTGTAGGAACTAAAAAAAAAAAATACACATGTTACACTTATTCACTCTTTACCCATTATAATCTTATTTGCAGGAAGAAAAATAAGAACGAAGGTGGAGTGAAAATTTTAACATCCTTACTGATACCAACAGAAAAAATACTAAGTTCATGTTTTAAGCTAAGGTAATTCTATAAATTTAGTTGAACCTTGACTTTTTAAGGTAAATGAAAGAATAAGTCAATTTTTTATACAGAACTTCAGTAAGACGTAAAAATGTACAACTTATAACAATTCATTTACTAGATCAAAAATAACTTCAGCTTAAAATAAGCACAATTGGATTAAATAAGATTATACCTTGCAAAAATTTGGCCAGGAAACAAGGGATACTTATTAGACCCCTCTAACATATATAATTTTATCTTCCTTGAACTAGAATTTAGCATATTGTCGAGCAAACACTTTAATTCACATCTAAAAATATGTGAACAGACCACAAGCAGGTTAGATAGTCTTACACATTATGCTTACTCACTTTTAATGTAAAAGTTGAGATACCATAAAGGTACACTTTCATGAATTACTCTAGCTTACCTACAGAGAACTTTTAGTGATTCAAGCAACTTTCGGAAAGCTTAACTACTGATACAAGCTCACAATTTTAGACCAAATGATAAAAACAATGGCATAAAAGACATATTACTTTATCTAAGCATATGTACACAAATTATGCTAATCCTATAATCAAAATTGCAGATGTAAATATATATATGGTTAGAAGTTAGGGTGAATTAAGTATTTTTAGGGTCTTATTTAACGAAAAATTGACGGTAGGGTCACGTCAATATTTTTTCAAAACCACAAGGGCACTTGGTGAATTTCGGAAAACGGGAGGGTACCACGTGAATATTAAGAAACCTCAGGGGTACCTGGTGAAAAAACCGAAAAAAAATTCTTCTATATATTGTTGTTGTTTTGGGCAAAAACTACATCAATAGGTTAGCACTGTAAAGCCTCCTATGTATCACTCATTACGGCAATTTTGGCCCAAAATCGCAGTAATAGATAAGCTTATTGCAATTAACACTGATAAACAACTCCTCTCCTCTCTCTCCTCTTCCTCCTCAAAAAACCCTAATCTTTCTCTTCTAGTTTAGGGCTGCCATCATCCTTTCGATAGTGGTAAGCCCCCAATTTTGTTTTTCTTCTAGTTTTCATTGGTTTTGTTATTAATAATCGTCCATTCTCTCTCTTTTTGAGAGTTTTCTACCCAATTTTTGGGTTCATTGTCTCCTTTTATAGGAGTTTGGTGTTTAGTTTTATTCTCTTCCCACGTGGAAGTTTAAAAATTAGTATGAGAAATTGTTCTTATTATTTGATGTTCAAGACCAACAACATCAAAGTATTGAAAATTTGGTTGCGGCCAACCTGGTTAAATCAATAATTTTCTTCTCCAAATTATGTAAGAATGATAGACTTCCCCATCAGCAGCTGCATGATTTAGCAAATACAAAGGGGTTGCGGTGTATTGCTCGATCTGGTTCATTGTAGTTTCTTCGAAGACGAATTTGTTTTGATCTTTTATGATTATATCTTTTTTTTTTAATACTTATTGTAGATGTCGTTTGGCCTTCAATTAATGAAATTTATTTTTCAAAAAAAAAGATAAGCTTATTGTTGCGGTTCTATAACCACAACAATATCATTTAACCTATTGTTGCACCTTTGTTTACGGTACGAAAATTGCAGCAATAGGCCACTTAAAAACTGCTGCAATTTGCAATTACTCTACTAGTGAAGGGTTGTGGTTAGCCCAAAAATTGCAGCCCTTTTAATTTAGAGGGCTATGGATTTTCGGCAAACCGAACCCCTTAATTCGAAGGGCTGCATTTTCACATAGCTGCAACCCTTGCATGGCTTTAGATTTTGTTTCCTCTAGTGAATCCGATATTTACATAAATTTTTGGGGAATACTATCTTTAGAAGGAAGGATAGCTCAAAGGTAAGTTAGTATGAACTAAGTATCACAAGTTCTTACCTATAAAAGCTTAAGAAGTTGAATTCATGGTTGACTTATATATTCTTTAATTTATGTAACAATTACCCTTAAATTAAAGTTATCTTTATTTAATAATTAATTAAAGATTTAAGAGATTTAATTAGGATTTTAATAATCCGAAAATTAAACAACAAATCTTAAACAATTTATTTAGGTTTCATGAGGTTAGATTTGAATGTATAATATATATTAAACAATAAATCTAATCAAGAATTCAAAATTAGGGGAAAAATCAAATAATATCAAAACATCAAAAAATAAAAATTAAATTCTGAAATATTCAAAAGCATTTTTAGGGTGATCTACTGAATAATATTAGCAAATAAAATAAAATATTTTAAGTTTAATCCTTAAATTTTATCCAAACATAAAAATTAACTAAATTCACAAATGATATGATAAAAATCCGAAAAATGGTTGGAAAATTTCGAAAATTATTTTTAGGTATCATATTACTCAAGATATATATTGGTTTTGAACATTTAAATTTATTTAAAAATTTGAAAGAAGATCTTTAATTGTTAATTTTTTTTTTAATGATTAATCAAATTAAACATAAAATCATTTTAAATCTAAGAAATTATATATATATATATATATATATATATATATATATATATATATATATATATATATATATATATATATATATATATATATATATATATATATATATAAATTCAAAAATTATGAATGACTTAAGAATTAATTTCGTCCATAAATAATAAAAATTTCGGACATTTATAAATTATTTTGCGTAGAAATCAGAAATAAATTAATTATTTACAATTTTGACTAAATTAATTTCAAATATCAATTATCAAAACTCAAGCCATAAATAATTCCTTCCTTAATTGAATAAAAATAATAACTTTACATACAATAAGAAGATCATATGAATATTATGAATTAGAAAAAAATGCTACCACTATAGGAACATATAGATGCATATAGCGAAATTTCAAAATATAATTTCCTAAAATAATCTATCAAAGGATCTCAAACATAATCAAACACATGAATAATTCAATAGGGATTAAATATTCAATCTTTGTAGCGTGATTTACTTGTTGTACGCAAGCTTTAAAGATCCGAGATTCCCAAGTCCTGCTCCTATAATAAGTCCGCGAGCACCAGTTGAACACCAACGTCTCCTTTTATGTGGTATAAGTGCCAGTTAAAAGGGAATAGTTTAGGGTTTCACTTGCTCTCTCTTGTGAAAAAAAATGATTAATGAGTTGATAACCCTAATATGATATCCTATACTTCCTCCGTTTCCTAAAGATCTTCCCACTTTCCGTTTAAGGGTGTTTCCAAAAGATCTTTCCACTTTTGCTTTATTCCTTATTTAGCAAAACAAATTTCCCTATTTACCCTCTCATGTCACTATCATATGGTCCACCATTACATTATTAATTCAATTTTACTCCCTTTCTCTCTCCTACTTTAACCCCTTTCTCTCTCCTACTTTACTCACACCATGCCCCACACAACTTGATTTTCCTTGGTATCTGTGGGAACAGTAAGTGGAAAGATCTTTAGGAAACGGAGGGAGTATATACTAGAGAGTCATAGGTTAGTTAAAAGGACTAATTCTCCTCATATTCCCCTTAAGACCGGCTCAATCCTAATCCTAAATGAATTTTAATTGTTTTGTCCAACTTGTGCTACAATGTGTGACCTCATAGGATTAATATATTTTAGTTATAGGCCCAATCAATATTTTCTTATTAATCATATCTATTCTCTAGCAAGAAAATAACATTACTAAAATAATCACCTTATTATCTCCATAATATAAATCCTATCAATATCTCTATTACATAAGGGAAGGGGGACCTATGCTGTCCTTTTTTGAATTGACTATTTTGTCCCCCTTTCCCTTACTAAATTACAAAAATAATATCAATATCAAAATGGGGATTCAAACAAAGCTACCGGAAATTAAATTTCAACATCACTCCCAAATCACTTATGTTAGGAAACTTTACAAATCCCTTTCTAAATCACGTTCAAGAAATCTCGCAAATCACTAAACTTTACAAAAAACTAAAAATTAACTTACAAACCAAAACTAATATAGTAGGGCGTAAATAGATAAAAAAAACATTCACAAAATTCACTTATAAATCATTGTTCTCAGAATCACAAATTTCACTTACCAATTATTCTTTACCTATACACGCTATGCATAAAAATCTGTAAAAAACATAAAATTTCGACGGGGATATCACACATTTGTCCATCGGCGATTTGCAAACTTCCAAAAAGGTACATAATTCTTTTAATCTTCCAAGTTATTTCAAATTAGTTGAAAAAACAATAGCAATTGTTATGTAGCGACTAGCAGAAAAAAGGAAGATGATATCAATTAGTTAAAAAGGACTTAAATTTAACCCTTTATTTTCACATGAAATGAAAGAACAAGATAAAAGTAAAAAAATTAGTTTTTTTAAAAAATTCCAATCTTAAAAATTCTGCTCATAACTTTTGCAAAAAAACCATTTTCACAAATAAATTTTGAAAAAAAAAAACCAAAATATAAGTTTTCGCGAACGGTTTTGCGAAAATCAATTTTCAGAAAAAAAATTAAATTAATTTGCTAAAATCATTTTCAGAAAAAAAAAAGTACATTATTTTGTGAAAATAAATAGTGAAATTAAGCACCAAGACAACTGTAAAATTTTTAAATGGAAAAAAAGGGCTTTTATACAATTTAAATTTGATTCATTTTCATGTTAAATCAAAAAACAAGATAAAAGAAACGATTTTTGTTTTTTTTAAAAAAATTCCAATATCAAATTGTGTATAAAAATTTACAATTTTATCTCAAATATAATTTTAAATATGAGACTGATGAAAATTTTAAATATAAGTTTGTGAAATCATAATTTAGATGTTAGGCAAGGGAAAAACAAAACTGAAATTGATTCATACTTTTTGGATTAAATTTTGGGATGATAGAAAATCGACCCAAGAAAAAACTGAAGTTGATTTAAGAAATTACATTTCTTCGTTAGAAAATCGACCCAAGAAAAAACTGAAGTTGGTTTGCTTCCTTCAAAAGTGGTTGATACGGCTGATGGATTTTTGATGAATTAGATATACTGCTTTGCTTAATACTTGAAAAGGCTGATTTTCTTATCGTATAGTGTATAGTTTGATGAACTAGGTTCCTTGAAAATATGGTTCGTAGATTTGTAGTGAGAGGAGAGAGAAAATGAACAAAAGTAGTGGAATTATACTGATGTTGCCAAGTAGTGGAAAAGGTAGTGAAATTTTTTTGTTAAAATTCTAGAAGGATGTGCCTACATGCTACATCACGTCACTCAAAATTTTGGGTTTCAAATACAAGTGTGGATCAAAGTATAAATTAGCCAAATTATAATATGGGTTTCAAATACAAGTGTAGATCAAAGTATAAATTAGCCAAATTATAATATTGTTGCATTGGAAATTCAACATAACAGATAATATGAACTCAATTTTTTTTTTGTTCAATAGAGATAAGTTTAACTAAGGGAGTAATACTGTAACGTTACTTAAATGCAAAGAGTTAATGACTGCAAAAGAAAGAACCGAATGTAGAAGGAGTACTGTTTGATTGTATTTCAAAGAATCTTATTCACAAAATGGAGGTGAACTTAAAATACTAACTTGCATTTTGTTTTTGTTTACTACTTAGTAATAATTAGGCCTAATTAAAAATGTCATCGCACGCATCGCGTGCATAAAAAGCTAGTTATTATCTAAAGCAAAATCCTAAATCCTACGTGGCAATCTCATGTTCATCGAGCAATTATAGAGCACAACCAATGTAAAACTATCATATAGGGTGTCCACGTAGGATTGACCTTGGTTGAATCCGAAATTTACAAGATTTCGGAAATTATATGCCTTAATTAAGGGTGATTTGAGGTAATTATTGATGATTAGCGTTAATTGTGGAATAAAAAAGGCGAGGTCGATTTTTATAATCTCCAATTCCATTTAAATTTGGCCGAAAATTATTCATTCCCATTTTATGTACTTTCGATTTTGCCTTTGTAATTCATATATGGTAATGAAATAAAAATCTCAATCAAGGATGATTTATTTTAATTGGCAATCAACTATAATTTCGGCCAATCTATTACGCAATTCACAAAAATATCAGAAATTACGTACATGATTTACAAAGCTTTTTTTTTAGTATAAATAGTACTGATTTGTCATGCATCATCACTAAATTTCCGTGTTTTAATTTGCACTGTCATGCCAACTTCATCCCCTACCTCAAAAGCAATACCATGCCCTTCACAAAACCTTATACAATCCCATAGTCCAAAGGAAAAGTGCCCCCCCTAAAATTGATTATCCGAATTTCTTCAATGTTGAATCTATAGTTTTAACACAATTTCGTGGAGGGCATCTTTATTTCCACGATGTGTCCAGTATGTTCACCTTTCATGTCAATAGAACCAATGAGGTTTGGGCTTATGTTGAAGATGTCAAAACAACAATAGATGGATATCGTCCATATTCTGATTTTTGGAATATGATATTATAGGTTCTACAATGTTCCTCCAAGAGCTTACAAAGTTGATGATGACTATTTTGAAGACATTGATTTAAACAAACAGAGTGTTGTCGTATTAACAATAAAGTGTTGCTCGATTATATTTATATTGATAGGAAAAATATAGTTTGAGCAAAAGTCATTTTAAATGTTCTTTGTTATTGTATTTCTTTATGCTATTTTAAATGTTCTTTGTTATTGTATTTCTTTATGCTATTTTAAATGTTCTTTGTTATTGTATTTCTTTATGCTATTCAAATTTCGAATAATGTCCAATTATGGCAATGATATTGAACTAAGATTTTATATCATTTTCAATATTATTTTGAGTATTAACATATTCACCAACAATTTAATTCATCACTTCCAAAGCTTTTATATTTCCGTGTATAGATACATTGACTACCTTTGACTACAATATTGCTTGGTCCCCATACATTAGCTAACAATGTACCTAACAAAGTTAATGGCATTTGTCCTAACAAATAGCAATAGATTGAACCTAGAAAAACCGTTAGTGTAACAGCCCAAATTCTCCCGACCAGCTTACAAAGGATTAAGCACAGCGAAAGAGACTCTAGTCGAGATAACCCGAACTATTACCATCACACTCACCGAACTACATCGGAGAGTGTGGGACTCAATTCCCAACTCTATTCAAATAAATTAACTATTATAACTATGCTCTGATTCTCAGACTCTATTCTCATGAATTTCTACAGAAAATCCGGCAGAGTTTCCTTTGAAAATAGGACAACGCTAAAAAAATAATATGAACCTGTTACAATTTTAATAAATAAATATTTTCAAATCCCAAAGCTCAACAATCTCAACGCTTTCGCGGAGCAACAACCAGCAGAGAATCAAGAGCACTTAGCTAGCGATTCTTAAATAAAGAAAATATATTATAGAAATTAAACGATTAACTATTACAAAGGAGCGTCCTCACTTCAATAACAAATATAATACTGCATCATCTCGTATCAGCTTCAACTTGCAAAAGAATAACTCACGGCTTCAACCTGAAACATTTAAGATACTGCCACCCACCAAGTGACAGGCCACAGAAATGACAAAACAATGTACACACATCAGCAAAGCTGAGTACTAAACCGGTAAACAAGAGTAACACATGCTTTGGTGGCTTTTACTTGAAAATGACTCTCACATAATCAACATGAGTTCAACAATCACATCAATCACAGCATGCTTAGCAGCAATATTATTGTTGAACATACATATTATATTTTCATTTTCATGTTTCCTAATACAACACCAATCATATAGTAACATCACAATAAGGTGACTCCCAACATTAACATGTTTCATATATTCTCATTTAATCAACATTTCAACTTACCACGATTCCATAGTAGGAATATGAGGTCACCAACTTTGATATAAGTAATATACTTTACTTCCTTTAATTGATTTCTTATCAGAAATCCAAACTTATGTTTTCATACTCTATCAATCATTCTCCTATATCGTCCTACACAAACCCTTATCAGGCAATAAATAACACAACAACTTTCATCATAACGATTCCTTATCGGGAATCCAATAACGAGATACGATTCTTCATCGAGAATCCACACAACAAGATACGATTCCTTATCGGGAATCTAACGTTAATATCACTTACCACGATATGCCTCCTTATCAGGAAACTAATATCGATATTCATATTCATATACTGAATAAACATTCATTACTTACCTGATATGATTCCTTATCGGGAATCCGATATCGAAACAACTTACCACGATATGATTCCTTATCGGGAATCCATTATCGATATAACTTTCATACTTTGAAATACATTCTTTTTAACCAGGGGAAAGAGAACGCGGCGGAGGAGACAAAGCTTACACTCCGACAGTGGGGGTCGTCACCCAACCATTCGCTTTACTTTTGGCCAATAACCGCGACTAGTCCGGAGTACCTTTTTCCGCTGATTTCATCAGCCATCCACAGGTTTCACATTACCTGATATACGCCCGATTATCGCCCCACAGAGCAATGGGCAGGTTTCCCTGTGGGGCCCCCAAGGTTCACAGTCCATGGGGCACTGTTCATGTCACCTCATCCGTCGACTCAGACGAGGCTACTTTCCCCTTTTAGCTTCCTTTCAAGTATCGTTCATAACTCAATCAGATCATTCATATAACTCATCCAATGATTTAGAATCCTTAATAACGATCTTTGAATAACAAACCAAACCAAGTGATTTCCCTCGTAGATAACCATAATCATTTAACAACTAACTCTTATAGATACGTATTTCAAATTGATACATCTATGCTTTTCAATTCCAATTACCATCATAATGCTTGTGAGCCACAAATGGTAGTAATTAATCATGTCGATAAAATATCCACAACAATATCACTAGGTCTCTCAGTTAGAATTAACTAACGAGAGTTACTAAGTCAATTCTACTCATTACACGCTTTTGCATATACATAGTTCATACTAATTTCCTTTTCATATTCACCAATCTATATTCATCTTATCAATAATATCAGTTATCAAGTCCCAACAACAATCACAATATGAAGGTCTCTCTCTTAGAATTAACTAAGGAGAGTTAACTCAAACTCCACAATTCGAGATTCACCAATCAAAGGTTGATTAAAGTGACTAAATAGGGTTCTAGTTATATCATTAGCTGAATTCTAATTAGCATGATCAACAATGAACCCATCTATGAACCATACTCACACCTGCATTGATGAATCCATTCCTTTCTTAGTTACAGAACAATTGAATCAAATAACTAGAACTTCTCTAAAAGAATCATTACCCTTATAATCACTTATCTACAAAGAGTCATGTACCGATCCATTTATAGTATTCTAATTATAGTTACTACACCAAATCCCGATCTAGAAACACCATCTTAGTAATCTAGTCCACAATTAGGTAAACTTCCTCCAATATCCTCCTTATTAACGATTATTAGTTAATTCCTTTTATAACTTTTTATGAGAAAACTATCTAAGTTATTCACTTAATACTTTCTATAATAGATACCTTGATAAACCAACAATTCACTGTTATACTTCTTTTCCCATACTAGGTAGTATATTTTCCTAAAGTAATATGAACCAATACTAACAACTCATAATATAGGTTAGAGGATTCAAGAAAAAGAACCACTAGGTTGGATTAACCCGTATTTTAGTTCATTCGATATTTAGGTCAACTTTATACATTAACTATGGTCACTTAAACTAGCTAGAAACATCATATCAACTTATAATTCCAACCGGTAATCAATACACTTCTAAGCAGGAAACTCGATTCAAAAGTTGATTGAACTAATATTTTAAAAGCAACAATAGTAGCATCTAACATACCAATACATGAACTAACTTTATAACTTTATATAATACAATAAATCATAACTAAACTAAGTTCCATACTCATTGTTTCATTTACAGATACTCTTGAATTTACAACTACAAGTTTGCTAACTATCTACTCTAGTTAATCCTTTTCAAAGTTATTCATTCACCAACTTACTAACATTCTTCATCCAGAACTCAATCAACCTTACTCTATCATAGTTAACTTTATTAACTCAACAATAACAATAATTCTCATAAGAGAAAGCACCCTAATTTATTTCATCTCACGAAGTACAATTGATTTACAAGTATAAAAACACAGCTAGGTTGTATCAAAAATAGAATCCATTAAAATCTGATTTTATACAAGCTTAGAGGAACTTATAATCTAAACCAATATTTTGAAACTCAAAACATTAGCCCAAGAACAAAGTTCCAATCTTTAACATCAGCAAGCTTGCAATCAATTTCAGAATCCAAATCATGAACACAATTCATTACAACAATATCGAATTTCAGCACATTTAAAACAGAAAATAGACAAAATATCCATAACATATTCAACCCAATTTAAGTATCATATAAAGATGGAAAACAAGTCTGAGTTTAGTACCTTATAACACTACCACAAACGGTGGCAGCAAAGTGAAGAGAGAAAGAACGAAGAAGCACCGTGGCGGCGGCGAAGCGGTGGCACCACCACCATACCCGCGCAACAACTAACAGCAAGAGGGGAGAGAGATGCAAGCAGGGGGAAGGGAAAAACTGCGGCAGCGACAGCACATCACCGGCGAGCAAGGCGGCGCAACTCCGGTGGCTATATCTTGCGGGAGGAAAGAGAAATAGAGGGACAACAACACCGCGGTGGCTCGCGAGCAGCACCGCACGCACAGCAACGAAGAGGGACGAGAAAGGAGAGAGTAACGCAGATTCTCCGACAAGCTCGGCAAATCGCCGGCGAGACGTGACGCAGGTGAGCGAGAGAGAAACAGAAAATCTGACGGGAAGGAGAGAGAATGGGGTTGGGGTTTTTTTTTCAATTCGGGGTTTGGGGTTTAGAAGACCCGAGGAGTTGAGAGAAAAATCTAGAGGTGGGTTTTGTTTTTCATTAAACCGACAAAGAGTATGTGTCAAAAAACGATGGATAACTACGAAATGGAATCGACTGTAGTTGGGAACTTTCGACAAATATTACTAAATACTTTTAAACAACAAAATTACAAACACATAATATAAATAACTTCATAAATTAAACAAATAGTTATTACAAATACAACAAAATAAATATCCATACTCCAACTCAAATGTAATAAAAAATTTCGAACATAATTAACTTAATAATTATAATTAGCTTCTAAATAAACAATATTGAAATTAGGACTATTACATACTACCACCCTTATCAAAAGTTTCGTCCTCGAAACTTGCAAATAATTATTCTCAGAAAACCAAAATCTCAAGCTTGCAAGACATTAGGCGTCCAGCCTCCATTCTACCATCATCTTTTGATTCTCTACTTCAACTCGACTCGCGAAATCAAGGAGCAAAGCAAATCTCTACTTCGACTTGATTCGCGAAATCAAAGAGCAAAGAGTAAAAGGGGCAAACTTGTTGGCAATGGGTTTCAATCATCTCATTTGCAGAGATCTTGTTTGAAATTCAT
>NC_079202.1:17787526-17787788 GCF_026745355.1 Beta vulgaris subsp. vulgaris
TTACTGAAGCAAATCAAGTAAGTTTTCTCAAAATACACACTTCTAAGTAAATAATATCAGAGACAATCAATTCATACCAAGATAACGTTATACACATTCGCAACTATACCCATAAGTAACACCTATTCATATGAATAGATCCATATAGCACACGCATAAGCGCAAACACTCATACGGCTTGATTCATTTACACCTAACTCTTTAGTCAGTTCATTAGACCTATATTCAACCCCTACACTATGATTGAGATCACAGNCACGAG